>NC_136859.1:4928651-5202831 GCF_951799975.1 Gobius niger
GAGGGGAGAGAGGGGAGAGGAGGAGGAGAGAGAGGGGAGAAGGAAGAGAGAGATGGGAGAAGGAAGAGAGAGAGAGGGGAAGAGGGAAGAGATAGGGGAGGAGAGAGGGAGGAGAGATGGGAGAAGGAAGAGAGAGACCGAGAGAGGGAAGGAGAGAGGGGAGAAGGAAGAGAGAGGGGAGAGAGGGAAGGAGAGAGGGGAGAAGGAAGAGAGAGGGGAGAGAGGGAAGGAGAGAGGGGAGAAGGAAGAGAGAGGAGAGAGGGTTGATGGAAGAGAGAGAGAGGGGAAGAGAGAAGAGATAGGGGAGGAGATAGGGAGGAGAGATGGGAGAAGGAAGAGAGAGGAGAGAGGGGAGAGGGAACTGAGAGGGGAGAAGGAAGAGAGAGATGGGAGAAGGAAGAGAGAGATGGGAGAAGGAAGAGAGAGGAGAGAGGGGAGAAGGAGGAGAGATGGGAGAAGGAAGAGAGAGATGGGAGAGAAGGAAGAGAGAGGGAAGGAGAGAGGGGAGAAGGAAGAGAGAGACCAAGAGAGGGAAGGAGAGAGGGGAGAAGGAAGAGAGAGGGGAGGAGAGAGGGAGGAGAGGGTGAATGTATAAGTGCAGGTGTTGTCTTCATGGAGATTTGAGTTTCTTTGATGCACAGTGGTTAGCACTCGCTTCACAGTCCAAAGGTCACAGGTGGAGTTTGTAAGTAAGTAAGTAAGTAAGTAAGTAAGTAAGGTGCAGTGGCTCCTGGGTCTGTCCCTGTTTCAGAGCGTGGTGTCCTGCACTGGTCACCTCCTCCACAGCTCCATCCGCTCCACAACAGTTCTGTTTCTATCTACCACTAAAACATGTACAATAATCCTACTTTTTTCTTCTACTTATACAAAGTCATTCCTTCAGTAAATATTCCCTTTCACAAATATCCTTCAATAAACGTGTGTAAAGTCGATGTAATGGCCTCGCTACATTAAAGTATCGTCTGTGTGAAGTTGATGACGGGGCAGTGACCGGTTTGTCCTGACGGGGCAGAGGGGAGGGGAGGGAGGGGAGGGGGGTGTAGGGTCCTGGGACAGTGATAGGGATGAGGAGACGGGGGCAGAGGGGGGAGAGGAGGCAGCGGTTTAGGATCTGTCCACTTCACTTCAGTCACAAAAGACAATCACTCCATTCGTCAGCCTCCTGTGCCTGCGTCTGTCGAGGTAAGGACACTTTAACTCCTTCTGACTCAAGTATTTATATATTTGGAATACGATGTGAAGCTTAAGGTGACATAACTGTAACAAAATACTTCATATTTATCATTTTCAAAGGCCATATCTGAAAATGCAAATGGTAAATTCCTTCTGCTTTAATTGTCCACTCTCTTTTTCACATCTGCAATTCATTATGTTGTTTTAATTTGCTCTTTCTCGCCTTAAATTAATTAACAATAAGGTCATGTTTGCTGTGTTGTTTGGTCGCAGATGCAGTGTGGTTGTGCGCCCCCTATAGGACACCTGCCGTCACCGTTCTGGAGCAGAAGTGAGTCCTTAAAGAACTTTTTTTTGTGTGTGATTTGGTTTGAAGTCTGGGGCAGTGGTTCTCAAACTTTGCCCCGCGATCCGTTCTCAGTTGCGATGAGTCGAAGGCAGTCGTGTCTCATCGGGCGGAGGGTCAATGTGTTTGAATTTTAAGCCTGATTTTGGAAACACAGGAGGAGCTCAGGGGATTTTAGCATCAAAAACACACAGACTTGAAAAAGTAATCTGTAGTCTTATCACAGATCCCTGGTTACATGGTTACTGATTACTTGATTTTAAAAGTAACTAGTTAGAGCACAAGTTACTTTATTAGTTACATCCCCCTGGTGTTGCATTGGAAGTACATTTTAACATCAACAAAGCTGCCATAGATTCAGAATAGTGATGTATTTCCATCTGTTTCCTCCTCAGAATAGAAATTCACAGTAACTTTAATCTGATTACTGGTAAGGAAAATGTAATGCGTTAGATTACTGGTGGTTACTGAAAAAAGTAGTCAGATTAGAGTAAAAAAAAAAAAAAAAAACATATAACCTATATTTAACGGCCACAGCTCCACGCAGTCACAACAAACAGCACAACTTTAAAGACTGTGCAAAAGGCTGTTTCAATGGGCGAGGAACGTGCTTCTCTATGGTCCTCATGGTGGGAGCTGTCATTGCAGTAATACCGCCCCCTGGTGGCCGGGGGCGACTCCAAGATACACTTGGGAGCATTGATTCTAATGGGACTTCAAACCTCCCAACGGCTTAAAAGCCTGGCTCCAAAGAGTTTTTCTTTTTCTAAAAATCACTCTGACCCATGTGACCCATGTGACCACGCTGGGGGAGGTGAAATAATTTTAACCACGCTGGTTTTTGTTTATCAGCCCAAAAATGGGAAGTATTTCAGTGCATTGACTGGCTCCAGGGCCTGTCAATCAAGCTCTGTGGAGGCTCCGCCCACCCTGTGAGTGCAGGGCTTCCCGCCTTTTTGCCCTTTTAAGGAACAGGCTTCGTAGGAGGAGACAGAGCGGCCATTAAGGTTCACACAGGACTCAGGACCTTCTCCAATGAATGGGGCTGAATGACCTGCTCATCTTTATCATACTATATCTATGGGCTATTTAGAAGAACAACCTTTTCCAGCTACATTTCAAACAGAGTTTAGCATCACTCACTGTTGGGACAATTCAGCTGCTTCTCTCCTCCATCACGGGGCTGATGTCCATCTCCTTTTCTGTTTAAATCTACTGGAAATACTGTACGTCCTGCTTCTTCATGTCGCCTATACGTTTATTTCCATTTGAGAGAAATATAAACAAGTTCAGGAAGACTCGTACCTGCAGCTCTGAGCTGTGTCGTGCCGACAGTGATCACATGACATTATTGCCCAATCCAGACACAAGTGTTTCTCACGCTCACAAACAAGAGGCCAAACTTTGCTGATCTGGGGTCAGTTTTCTCCTCCATAAAGAGAAATGAATAAGGAGAGTGGACCACGGCTGCGTCCGAAACCACCTTAAAGGGGCAAAATGCAAGTTTGCCATTTTATACTCACTTCTGCCATCTCAGGTCATACGTGTAACTGCAGCTTCTATATTAAGCTCGTGCATGACGGCACTTCAGACCCGAATTAACACCTTTTTGAATGACAGTTCAGGATTCTAGAGGCAGTTGTGGTGAACAGGTCTGAGCTCATTCTACACATTAGGACACGGCTGGAACATGTAGGGGGAGGAAAATACATTATTTTAACATTTTTAAACTCTGTATAGTTCCTTTAACCTTTCATGGTGTCAACTGATCTCTAAGCAGTTAGTGAACTAGAGCTTCAGAGCTATTTTGCACAATCCGACCGTCCTTACCCAGGGGAAGGGGAAGTGACATCACCAACAGCTGTTTTTGTGCAGGCAAAACAAAAGTGCATGTCGCCCCCTAGTGTACAGTGTCCAACAACAACATAGTGTCAAAATAGAGACATTTAAGGAGACAAAAACAAAACAATTGTGGCTTAAGTTTCTACCAAATGAAAGACATGTGACTGAGCTGTGGTGACGACAATATGTATTTTGACACTTTTATAAAGCTTGGCTTGTGCAGAATCTTAATTTATTTGTATTATTATTTGTATTATTAAATGTGCGCCTGTCAATCAAAGGTGGTTGCACATGAATCACTGGAGGGTGGTGGCGAGGAGGGTGGGGGGATCAGCGCAGTGGCTTATGGCAGTGGTTCTCAACCTTTTGGAGCCGCTACCCCCATTATAACAGGTAAAGGGGTTCGTGACCCCCCCACCCGGGTCACACCCAGAGAAAAAGGAACATTAGCTTACATAATTCTTAAAAAACAAAGAAGAAAAACAAACGGCTGAAATAAAAGTCATCAAACTACAAACAAATAATGGCAAACACATGCTACAATAAAACATTAGATTATATGCTATGGGAATATAGGGGAATATATGGGAAGAGGCCTCGTGGAAGACCCAGGACACGGTGGTGGGACTATGTCTCCGAGCTGGCCTGGTGTCGCCTCGGGGTCCCCCCAGAACAGCTGGAGGAGGTGTGCGTGGATCGGGAAGTTTGGGCGTCTCTGCTGAGACTGCTGTCCCCGCGACCCGGCCCCGGATAAAGCGGAAGAAAATGGATGGATGGATGGATTATATGCTAATGAAAATATGTATATTTATTATACTAAATGATCTGGTGACCCCCCAAATTTGTCTAGCGACCCCCAGGTTGAGAACCACTGGCTTATGGGATGGCACATAGCTTCTAATCACCGGTTAGTTAGCACCAGAGGTCCCTATGCTAAAGTGGCTATGATAGTTAGCATTGAGGCTCCTTTTCCTAACTCCTTCCTAACTGACAGCCCAATTCGGAAGCTTCTTGTCATGGCGGATGCTGACGCACATCCGGTTTGGCGTAAGAGCTCTTGCCGATCTGCTCGTTTCGGAAGAGGCCAGAGACACACCACTGTTTGACAGACTCGTGCACTCAGCTCTCAACAAACTCCTCCCTCCTGTCCACAAAAACATCCCAAAAACCCTCAGACAACACGAAACCCCATCAAATGAACACAATTCATCAGAAAAAAAAGTCACAAACAGAGACAAAAGCGCCCCTCCCCGTCGCCGCGGCGCCCGTAAACAAACACCCGAGCTAAAGCGCGGCGGTGAAGTTGCCTTTGCCCCACAGAGATCGTCTTTTCAGTCCGTCCCGCTGCATGATGAATGAGTTTTTGTGCAGACGGTTTTAATGCTGAAGCGGCGGGAGACGGGGCCGCGCGTGGAGAACAATGCGCGGCTTCCAGAAATAAAAGCTTCTACAGTGAGAAATAAACACACAGTATCATAATATGTGCACAGTGGGACCTTTACAGAGACATCATTATGATGAAGACGAGCCGCTCCGCTGCTGCAACAGTAATCTACATTTGTGCAGCCCTGAAGAGTCATTTAACCTAAAGAAGAGGGAGGGAGGGCTGTTTGGGCTTTGAATAACGGATATGAGCTTTGTGGCTTATTGTGGTGTCCATGGGCAAGACACTTCGCCCATAGTCACAGCTCATATTGATGTCATTGTGACGTCACCAGCTCTCTCTAAAGTCTGACTCAGCGAATAGAAAACCAGAGAGTGTTAGCACAAGCAGAGGTGATCAGCAACAAGCATGACTTATTTAGACGGAAGTAATGTGTACTATTACATAACATTATTTATTACATAACATTATTTTGATATTTTTTTGTAATATTTAATAGTTTTCAATTTCAATTTTCAATTTCAACAATATTATTTTAAAGAGGGGGTATTATGCTTTTTTCAATCCCATAGCACCAGTCTATATCCCACTACAATGATGATGAAACCTTCTGTTGGTCTGTAAATGCAGTAAATTAGAATAACTGCCTTGTATAAAATGTCTCTCTCAAAATGGCTGTAGTGAATGTCTTGAAATAGGCCTCTGTCTCTTTAAGAACCTCTGACCCTTTCCGACACGCCCCCTCCACACACTGTCTGTGGCATCAGTGGGGAGGGGGTTCTGCTGAGGAGCAGTGGTTGGTCACTCGGCTGGTGACGAAAGCTCGGAGGCGTCTCCAGGAGGTGGGGGCGTTCCTAGGAGGACTCAGGCAAACCTATCCCTAAAATGGCCACCATCAGAGTTTTTACAGATTACTCAAAAATACGTGAATGTGCCAAGGCAACACTTCAGGCATGTTTTTAATGAGGGAATGACATAATAGCATGATGTAAAGCTTGAAAAAGTCGATTTTGCATAATACCTCCCCTTTAAAAAAGAGAGAATCCAAAAATCTGGTTTATGGCCCGTCACGGCCTGTGATTTTTCATCTTTAATAAGGTATAAAATGTATAAATTGTTGCTAGAACTACAAAAGAATCACTTCATTACATTGTCCACTAAGAGTGTAAATCCATGTTTCTGTTCTAACTTATTTAATCAATATCTACAAGAAATGTAGTTTCACTGGGTACAGCATGTGCTTCTGTGCTAGTTAGCGTTAGCCTGCAATTGGCAAATTGGTCAAATTTTGTCATTCCTGTTACCGTCATTCCTGTTACCATTCTGAGGAAGAGAAATAGGAATAATCTATTAACATTTTTTAAAGGGACTATACAGAGTTTAAAAATGTTAAAATTCTGTATTTTTATTGTCCTAATGTCAAGGCCGTGGGAACCCAGGGCGCTGAGGGCGCTACAGCACCCCCTGATCGTCTATGCATTACAGGCAATATTAAATAAATAGGAAATAAGCAAAGAAATAGCGTTTTGGGGGGCAATCTTGTCTCTCAGCACCCCCTAGCCAAAATATCTTCCCATGGCCCTGCGTAATGTGTAGAATGAGCCCAGATTTATTCACCACAACTATCTCTAAAATCCTGCACTGTCACTCAAAACGCTGTTACTTCGGGTCTGAAGTGCCGTCATGCACGAGCTTAATATAGAGGCTACAGTTACACGTATGACCTGAGGTGGCAGCAGTGAGTATAAAATGGCTAACTTGCATCTCTCCCCTTTAAAGAGCGACTGAGATGGCCCCCATACATTTTTGTACACCTAAATACATCCAGAAAAATAATTTAAAGCTGAAATGGCACCGATTTGGCAGAAGGACCCGGAGAAACGTTGGGCATGAAGGTTATTTTTATTCCGAATTTTTAAACTGACAGGAAGTGACATTGTTTGCGGTAAAGTCCCATAGTGCTGAAAACTGGAGAAAACTGCTGATTTGTTCTTTTACATCTAATGTGAGATTTTTAGTTAAACTCTGCCACTTTCCTGAGTGTGAGCTGTCGTCGTCCTCGGAGAAACATAACTGTGAAAGAAATGCCCAAGGTTAACGCTTTAGCAAAAAGAACATTTACGTAATATTTTATCAAATTAACAAACCGAAGTTCAGCTTTTGAGATGGTTATGCCAAATTCGAATGGTTAGGTGTGATAAAAGTTTATATTTTGTCACATCAAAATCCTCCCGTTATGGTCCCGAATCCTCTGTGAAACTGACTTGGCTGCCTGTTCCTTAAAAGGGCAAAAAAGTGAGAAGCTCCTCTCTCGCCTCGCGCGGTCTCACAGTTTGGTAAACCCTCCAGTTTCAGGTTTTACTGTTTACCCTCTGAAACCCTCCAGTTCTCCCCCTCTGCTCCTCCTCCGCAGCCGTCCTGTTCCCCGACTGGGCGTACAAACCCTGGTGGGCCCCCGGGTCGCGGCAGGTGCAGCTCTGGCACTTCCTCCTGGAGCTGCTGGGGCGGGGTGAGGGCGGGGCCATCGGCTGGAGCGACCAATGGGGCGAGTTCGTCATCCGCGACCCCGAGCGACTGGCGCGGCTGTGGGGCGAGAGGAAGGGCAAGCCGCACATGAACTACGACAAACTCAGCCGGGCGCTCAGGTACCAGCGGGGTCAGAGTCCCAACTGCAGAGAAGCCATGAACAACAAAGACACCTCTTCATCTTCTTCTCCATCTCTGTGATCCGCAGATATTACTACAACAAGCGCATCCTGCACAAAACCAAAGGCAAACGCTTCACCTACAAATTCAACCTGAGCAAACTGGTGCTGGTCAACTACCCCGCCCTGCCCCACTCCGGACCCCAGGTGAACGGCATACCTGATATGAAGCGGACACTGAAATAAGCACTTTAGTCCTTGATTTGATTTTTGGATAAGATATTTACACTTAAATTAACCTCTTATCACCCGCCTTATCTAAGCGCGTTCTGCCAGCCTGTGGGCCAGAGCCTCATTTGAAAGCTAAGACCCACAAAATTGATCTAAACGGATCTTTGTCCTTGAGCATAAGGGCGGGATCTTCACAGCAGACTCGGCCCGTGCGGGGTGTAGTTCGGTTTGTAGCAAGTGTGACAATAAGGTGACAAAAATGTGACAAATGTGACAAAAAAAGTGACGACAAGGTGACGAAAAAGTGTCAAAAAAAGAAAATGACAAAGACGCGACAGTAATGTGACAATGTTGTGGCAATAATGTGACAAAATGTGACAGAAATGTGTGGCAGAAATGTGACACTAATGTGACACAATTGTGGCCAAATGGTGACATTTGTATATAAAACATTTTTAAATTATAATAATAACATATAATAAATTTATTCTAAAAATATCAAAACCCCTGGCATACCCCTCTCAAAGGGACTATACGGAGTTTAAAAATGTTAAAATGATGTATTTTCCTCCCCCTACATGTTCCTACATGTCCTAATGTGTAGAATGAGCCCAGACCTGTTCACCACAACTGCCTCTAAAATCCTGCACTGTCACTCAGGAAGGTGTTAATTCCACCTTCTTTCTGCACGAAAGAAGGTGGGTCTGGCCATGCACGGTAGACAAGTTGTTGATTGGCGGCTAAGGCCGAGCCGAACCAATCACGACCGTCACAGAGAAATGAGAAGGTTACGTCACTCGCTGCACCTCTATGTTTTTAGTTCAATTAACGTTAACATCAGCCAAAACTAACCATTGGATGAAGTAGTCAAGGATTTTGCCTCGCGTTCTCCGCGTGAGTTTATATTCACTTCATATTTTTTAAATTGGACACAGCTGTCGTCACGTCCGCTAATCGCTAATTGGTTTATTTCACTGACAATCTGTGCGCGTTAGGCCCGCCCGTTCAAACTGCTCCAATTGCTCCGTGACCAGACTAACTCCCTGCATGGAATGGACAGGGAAGAGTATGGCAGAGCCAGGCAACCGTCATGCACGAGCCTAATATAGAAGCTGCAGTTACACGTATGACCTGAGGTGGCAGTAGTGAGTATAAAATAACCAACAGTCACAGTAGTTTACAGTCCTAGTGCAGGTTGTCAAGAAGTACAGAGAATAAGCGGCGCTGATACAGAGATTATTGCACATGTTACTTCACAGTCTTGTTGTTCAGTCTGACAGCAGTGGGGATGAAGGACCTGCTCCTTCTTGCACTGAGGGTGTCTCAGTCTGCCACTGAAAGAGCTGCTCAGCTCCTCTACAGTCCCGTGCAGTGGGTGGGAGGTGTTGTGCATGATGGAGGTGAGCTTGGCTAACACCCTCCTGTCCCCCAGGGGGCAGCCCAGGACGGAGCTGGCCCTCCTGACCAGCTTGTTCAGTCTGTTCTTGTCCCGCTCTGTGCGGCCCGGGGCCCAGCACACGGCAGCGTAGTGGAGCAGAGGCGACCACAGAGTCAGGCCTGCTCACTCTGAAGGACCTCAGTCTCCTCATGAGGTGGAGGCGACTTTGGCCCTTCTTGTACAGGACGCTGGTGTTGTGGGACCTGTCCAGTTTATTGTTGAGCACCCAGGTACCTGAAACTGTCCAATTGCGAAAACCAGCCTGGTTTCTTTCATTGTGCCTAACCCAGCCTCATCAACAGGCTTTACAGCTGCTTAAATCATGTGTAAAGTGCAATGCTTTCTAATGGAAAACTAGCTTGTTTTGCCGCCCACATATGGAGGCACTGCAGTAATGGCGGCCCCTCTCGTCACAGTCATGAAGCAGAGCAACCAGCGGCCATTCAGGTTAACAAACAGTTTTATTAAGTAAATTAAGATTTTTCATTGAGTGCAGTGATTTATTTTATCTATTGAGGTTTTAAAGTAAACCACTGACCCACACACTACAAATAAAACGTATTTTTATTTTCTTATTTTAAGTGTAAATATCTTGCCCACTGGACAGAATTCTTGAAATTAGACTTTCAAATCAAAGACAAAAGTGCTTATTTCAAGAAAATGTTGCTCATTTAAAGCAATAAGGAACTTGAACAGCAAACATGTCAAAAAATGTATAAAACTTAAGAAAGATGGGTAAATTAATTAAAACTGTGTTAACTATTGTGTCTAATGAGTCTAATGCACTTTAATGTATCAAAGCTTCATCTCACATTTTCTAACAAATCATGTAAAGAATCTTCCTCATCACAGGGTCTTTAATGTCTGTTTCCTTCCCTCTCTCTGTGTGTCTTCAGTGGGTCCACACTGCGCCCCTCCTGCCCTCGGACTCAGGCCTCTCTCTCTGTGGAGCTGGATCAGTCCTGGACACAGGTCAGATTCTCTAATGTGGACAAACAATCAACATAAGAGAGCACACTGTACAAAGCAATATTTTATTTTGGGCCATTTTCTAATGAACTGTGTTAAAATCAAGGCCTTAAATGTCATTAAAAAGCAGTAAATGAAATTCAAACTGGCATTAAATTTAAATTCATCAAGAATTTTTACTGTGTAAGTTCAGCGAGAATTCCAAAATGATGATTTAAAACTGTTTTTTTGCTCAAAAGTTTCCAGTTTTGTCCAGTTCTCTTCCCCTCGTTTGATGAAATGTTTGCAAGTCTTAAGAAATTAAATATAAAATCCAACCTGCTCACCTCAAGCCAGAGAAACCATCATCAAGACGCTCAATGATTTCACTTTTACTGAGTAATAATTCTCAATAACTTTTAATTTCCCTTCCTGTTTTCACACCTCTCCCACTCGCGAGTCTCTCCTCCGAGCGTCGCTTCTATTTTCGCTCCGAGCGTCTGGAATGTGCGTTTGCTGCTTGTCTCGTTTCAAGGTGAAGTTTGTCTCGTCAAAAGATAAAAATTAAGTTTGAGAAAAAGTTCTCACCTTGAAGAGCGTCTCTGTTCGGAGGCGCGTCGTGCAAACTGTGAATGTAAGTATGTTAGAAAAACCTTCAAATGCGGCAAGAGTTTAGTCAGATTCATCCTTCGTATTTGATAAAGGAGCTGCACCTGACGTTCTTCAAACTGTGGAGTGACTTTAATCCTGCAGTAAAAGCAGACACTTTGCTCAGCTGGCGTTTGGACCTGCTGTGACCATGAAGACTCTTCCCACAAAGAACCATCTCAGATTTGACCGTACAAGTCCAAAAAAGACAAGATCAAGAAGGAATTAGGGACAAACCATCCATCCATCCATTTTCCTCTGCTTTATCCGGGGCCGGGTCAGCAGAGATGCCCAGACCAGTTGAATTCTTGTCTTTTTCTTTAGATACATTTAAAACCCTGAACGGCAACACTTTACATTACGGGCCGGTAAGTCCGTGGTTATTATTAGTAATGACAGTGGTACTTCTTGGTACTTATTGTGGTACTTACAGTGGTAATTACTAGTAAATGGGGTTAGGGCTAGGGAGTCACAAAGTTACCACTGTATCACTGTAAGTACCACAATAAGTACCTAGAAGTACCACTATTATTACTAGTATTTACCACTGTAAGTACTACCATAACTATCTAGAGTTACCACTGAAACTACCAAGGACTTACCGGCCAGTGTAAAGTGTTACCCATGAACTGTCGGGGGTCTTGTGTAGATACGGTGATTTGCGGAAAACAAACTCATCTCCATCTCTGTGAGACGACACCAGGCCAGCTCGGAGACATCGTCCCACCAGCGTGTCCTGGGTCTTCCACGAGGCCTTGCCCAATTCACCTTATTCCGCCCCGCCCACTTTTGCCACTTTTTGCTTTGTTTTCGTGTAGTGACTGATTTTTCGTGGACTTCTCCAGCCCCATGTTAACAGATTGGAGAAAAGGGGCGGGCACTATTAATGGCGGCGCCCACGTGAGCCTCCGGTACAAGGTGAATAGGACATGCCTGGAGCACCTCTAGAGGGAGGCGACCAGGAGGTATCCGGAACAGATGCCCGAGCCACCTCAGCTGCTCCTTTCGACGTGGAGGAGCAGTGACTCTACTCCGAGCTCCACTCGGGTAACTGAGCTCCTCACCCGATCTCGGAGGGTGCGCCCAGACACCCTGCGAAGGAAACTCATTTCGGCCGCTTGTATTCGCGATCTTGTCCTTTCGGTCATGACCCAAATCTCATGACCATAGGTGAGGGTGGGAACGTAGATCGATCGGTAAATCAAAAGCTTAGACTCAGCTCCCTCTTCACCACGACAGACCGATACAGCGACCGCATCACTGCTGACGCCGCACCGATCCGTCTGTCCATCTCACGCTCCATCCGTCCCTCACTCGTGAACAAGATCCCGAGATACTTGAACTCCTCCACTTGAGGCGAGGACTCCCCACTGACCTGAAGAGGGGAAGCACCTTTTTCCGGTGGAGAACCATAGATACAGACGGCATCTCTGGGATCACCCATATATGGTCATGTTTGAAAACAGTTAAGGGGGAAAACATTTGGAGAAAAATCTAAACTTTCTCTAATTATTCAAAAACTACTTCAACAAACGCTGAATTATGAATATAGTTTTCTACTAAATAAAGATACAAACACATTGAGAGGAGCAAAGTGGTTCAACAGCCCATAAAAACATTAAAGAGGGGGTATTATGCTTTTCTCAATCACATAGCACCAGTCTATATCACACTACAATGATGAGCAAACCTTCTGTTGGTCTGTAAATGCAGTAAATTAGAATAACTGCCTTGTATAAAATTGCTCTCTCAAAATGGCTGTAGCGAATGTCTTGAAATAGGCCTCTGTCTCTTTAAGAACCTCTGAGCCTTTCCGACACGCCCCCTCCACACGCTGTCTGTGGCATCAGTGGGGAGGGGGTTCTGCTGAGGAGCAGTGGTTGGTTACTCGGCTGGTGACGAAAGCTCGGAGGCGTCTCCAGGAGGTGGGGGCGTTCCTAGGAGGACTCAGGCAAACCTATCCCTAAAATGGCCGCCATCAGAGTTTTTTCAGATTACTCAAAAATACGTGAAGGCAACACTTCAGGCATGTTTTTAATGAGGGAATGACATAATAACATGATGTAAAGCTTCAAAAAGTCGATTTTGCATAATACCCCCCCTTTAAAGGAATAGGCCATCATTTTTCCACACTGAGATATGTTCTTGCCTGAGCTTAGACGAGTTGATCCGTACCTGTCTGGTCTTTGTGCCTGTGGAAGAACTTGCAGCTTCTAACTTCACCCTGTTTGGAGCCATAGGAATGCACTGGGAGAGGCCAAATGCTAACAACATCTTTGGTCTTTGTGTGTGACTGAGTGTACACACAAAGACCAGACAGGTACTTATCAACTCGTCTAAGCTCAGGCAAGAACATATCTCAGTGTGGAAAAACGGTGGCCTGTTCCTTTAAGAATATTGAGTACTTCTTCCACCACTGCCCAGGACATACTATGTGTATAATATGTTTTTTTATCGGCTTGAAAATGTCCACCATCTTCCTTTACTGATGGGAGAAACACATCATCAGTGGTACTATTGTTTCTTCTTTTCTTCTTTCTATCTCCGCTCACATAGTTAATCCTCTGAGTGATCATTGGCCTCTGCTCTCTCCAACATTTCGCTTCTCTCTGTAAAACCCTGTGATAAAACGAGATTAAATTTGCCAAAATGAAGCAGCTCGACCCCTCGCTCTCCGCCCGGCTCCGCGGTGAACCTCTCAGCGCAGGATTGTTTAAACCCAGGCCTGGACTCAGCGGCCGACAAAGGCTTCCATGAAAGGGATTTTGGCTGCCCGCCGTTAGCACCGCTGCGCCGCCGTGTCCTTGGGCAAAACACAAGTTTGGAGAGAAATGCAAAGTTAACCACGATCGAGTGCAGCGGTGTAGAAATAATCAGATATAATCAGACAACTATTTCGTCTTTCATTACTTGAGTAAGAAATACTAAAGGTTAAATATTGCTCCAATAAAAGTTGCGCAGTCAAATAAGTAACTGACAGTACTCAGGTAGACATGACAAATCTGCTTAAAGGGATGTTTCAGGATTTTTGACATAGGGCCTCATTTCCTAGTTATCCAGAGTGTTGCTGATTTCTGGATATATTTGTTTTTGTAATTCATGCAGTTCTTATGTTTGAAGAGTTTCGTGGTGCTAGGCTAATGCAAGGCTAGCGCATTTCTATGGTATCAGCTAGCCTGCATTAAAACAGTCTGACCCGCTCCACAGAGCACCTGAGGCAAATCACTGATAACACCAGACTAACCATATAAATGTCTGTGTCCGTAGAGTAATGTTTGGAATATAACTGTCCTGAATCACATGAATGATCGCATTTTGAGGGACTATTTTCTAGCAGATCACTCCGCCGCTGTGTAGCTTATACCAGTGTTTTTCTTCCTTTTTTGAGCCAAGGCACATATTTTCCATCGAAAAAATCACGAGGCACACCACCAGCAGAATTTTCTTTTTTTTTTTTTACCTCTGTAGCCTATATTCAGTTGTTCTCATCAAAGTGTCTTGAATAGGAACACCTTATAGTCTCCCGAGACACAATGCCATTGATCATCACAAATGAGCTACCTGCGACCACTTACTGATATGGAAGAGTATTACATGGTTACTCTGCCAATCACTGGAGGCCACAGACATTCGACATTTTTATTTACAAAAAAAAGCAACTAGGTGAAATTGCATAAAAATTGCACTGGCTTATACAACCACAAAGCTGATGCTGCTTAAATATAAGTTGTTTTAAATGCAAAATAGTTATACATTATTCTATGGTCACAGACATTTATATGGTTTGTCTGGTGTCTGGTTTGCCTCTTTTCAGTTACCTTTGGCAAAATATAAACTGAAAATAATAATAATGCCACCGAGCAAAAGTGCAGTCACAGATTTCCTTTCCTCATTCTCTTGTGTTTTGTTTTGAGGACATTAACTACTCGCGACTATCTTAATAACTATTTAACTAATTATCTTATTGTCCAACTTGATTTGGTGCTGCATTTTATTTGGGGGGAGTTTGGCATTTTTTCTTTGGTGCAACAATACAAACCATTTAACTGCACCTGTAATTCGAGTTACTTGAATATTAATGACTAAGCAATTCCTGTATTTTGTTGAAGTAATATGTTATATTCCTTAGTTAGTAGTAATTGGTGGTGGTCTCTGATCGAGCTCTCCCAGAGGTCTATGCTGTGTCTCCAGAAACCTGTCAGATACCAAGGAGACCTCAAAGAGACTCTGTACGACTCTTTGAGATCTCTTTGGTATCTCTTTGTTGTCCGCCAGGTCATGGAGACATTGCAGGGACGTCACAGAAACGTCTCTCAGGTTGAGGACAGAAAATAGTGCTTGAGTCCACATAGACCTCCCGGAGACCCATGACTCCGCTGAAATCCAACCTGTTCGTTTTCACCGAGACTCGCCTTAGCTCCAGGGGACGTCTCGGAACGACAACTCGAGTCTCCAACTAGTCTCCAGGCCGGCGAGCTGGAGACGACTGCCCTTTAATAAAAGCTCTACCAAACTTTTCAGGCGGCAACTCCCAAAATCCAACTACTCGGGACCCCTTCTGTAAAATGTATTGCATTTATAATAATTTACATTTCAAATCGGTGTTAGTTTGGATACTTAATTGAACTAAAATACAGAAAATGTAGTGGAGTAATATTTTTCTTTCAAAGGTAGTGGAGTAAAAGACATAAGACATAAATACTATAGACTCAAGTAAAGAACAGATCCTCAAAATCGGTCATACAGCAGAAAACAGATGCAGATGAGTATATGTAACCCTGCGACTCTCACTAATGAAGTCTTTTCCATCTCCTTTCCCGTCTCTAAACTCCAGCGCTCCACTCCTCCCCCTCCTCTCTGCTCTTCTCCTCCTGCCTCCCTAAACCCGCCCTGACTCCTCCTCCTCCGCAGTGTGGACTCCCCCCTGGCTTCCCTTTCACCTCCCCTCCTCCTCCTCCTCCTCCTCCTCCTCTTCGTCCCGGGATGGAGACGAAGGGGCAGCCGGACAGAGCGCCGCCCGGGGACCACAGGAGGTCTGCCCCGTGGGGAGAGAGCGCCCGCCCCGAGAGATGAGGAGAGTGGATTCAGGGTGTTTGGGGTTTATGTTAAAGACGCCACAGGGATGGATCATTGAGAAAACCAGTGTTACTTTTACTTTAGTTTTTGTCTTTTGTCATTGATGAAAAGGTCATTTAGTTAAAGTCAACATTAAGATGAATAGGGAAACTTTTTTAATTCAGAGATATTGATTTGAAACTGTAGATTAATGACATAAATATGTGAAAAAATGTATTGCAAGTTTTCAGTCAATTTATGTTTTCATATATATATAAAGAAAGGCCTTTTATGTCCTATATTTACGGCGACAAAATATGAAATGAAAAAGTGCCTGAGGGTCGCGGGCCAAACACGGCGATATCAAGCGTGAAACACATATAACTGCAAATAATAGTAGTTACTTTATTTATTTTATTTCATCTACACAAATAACATGCTACATTTAAACAAAATCCTAGTTTTAGTTGAACAAAATCAACAATTGTAGCAATATAGTGCAAAATGTAAACAACACAGTTTTACAGTAGCCGACCAGCAGTGACTTTAGCTCATTCATTTGTTAACTCAAAGAAAATGCCACATTTGATCATTTTGAAAGAGTCAGTTCTGCTTAAATTCTTTTATTAAGTACATTTTTTAACATGTATCTTTGTTGATGTCAACGACCTTTGCAATAAAAGTTGGAGAACTGGGAAAGTTGATACCAAGACACCACAACAGTGTTTTTAACTTTGCGAAAGGAGTGAAACAGCGCCCCCAATTTTATGCTGGTGGCCAAAAGGTGTACTGCATCAATATTTACCACTGACAATGAATGGGTATTATACCAGATGCGGTGCAAAAGTAGGTAACTCTCTGGTGGGCCATATTTGGCCCGCGAGCCCCACTTTGGGCACCCTTAGCCTATATTGTTTAGTTTTAAAATAAGCCTTTAGATGTGTACATTTTTTGTATTTCATTTTATTTTTCTTATTTGAAACTCAATAAATCAGGCTAGGAATTACATATAAATAAAATCCATCTGAAAAAACTTTTAAAAAATATTATTAAGTCCAAAAAGTCTGTAGGAGCGACCTGGAGATATTGTTGCACCAGTGGAAGAGAAATGCATTTTGAGCAAATGGCCATTTAAATAAATAAAAGAAATAAATCTATTGCAAAAAAAAGTGTTGTCTGTTAGTCTGTACTGTGGTGAATGTGTTTTTAAGTTCAAATAATTAAAATGTTTTTGTCATTTTGTTGTCTGTTTCTTGTCATTCTGTATTGCTACATATTTACAAACATAGGGGAAACCATTTACATCGCTTTATATGCCACATGAAGCCACCAAAAGCAGCAGTCATGTATTTCAATGTTGCTGCAGTACCAAACCGGAAGCGCAGGGGGCGACAGAGAGCACTGGCGCGAAAACATATAGACGAAGAGGTGTCACTCTCTCTCTGTCTCAGGAAACTCCGCATCTTATTCCACATTTCTTCCAATAAACCCTAAAAAACACTCGCTACTTTGTATACAAAACATTTACATGACGTTTCAGACAATCTCGCTGGTCAAATTATGCAAATGCGGCCGTTTTATTCCCCAAATTTCGAGTTTGTCATCACCAGTGAGCGAGTCATCCTCTCATTACTCACGATCTTTGGTTGAAATAGGATTTTGGCGCCGAATATTCACATAGTTGTTTGCCTCGTATGCGGACACTGCACCCGGTTTTAGCCATTTAATTCTGATTTGCAGCATTTTACGGATATTTTGTGAGCCATGCAGCGCAGTATCGCGTAAGTATAACCGTTACAGACCGTTGCATATGTGTGTTTTTGTCGTTAAATGCACGCGCGTTCATATTTTAGCATCTTCACTTCCTGATATCGAACTGCTCAATGCTGTTAAAATAAGCAAACTGCGACACTTAGCACGGATTTAAGATAAAGTGTGAGGAATAAAGCTGTCAGGATTTCACTTTCAATTGATAAAACATGTAAATTATGTAACGTAATGTTGAAAGAGCTCAAAACAAAAGCTCCTCTCAGCCCTCGCTTGTCTTTAATGACACACATGTGCAGCAACCAGGGCTTCATTTACCTTTTAAAGTCACGATGTGAACGTATATAGTTTTGTGAGACTTTTTTGACGTCTTGGAGCTCAGGGGAAGGAGAAAAAACGCCATAAATTGACGCTTTTTATTCAATTTCTCAGAGTTCGGTAAAGTCCACAGTTACCATGGAGATCCGCCATCTTTGCAGCTGTTAGCATACATTTCCATAGACTAACATTAGCTAAAAACAGTATAAAAAGTGGGGAAAATAGCCATTGGCTGCTAAGTTACTGCTGGTAAATACATCTGACTCACTGTGGTGTCCAAGTGTTTTAATATGAACAATAACTCCAGTATTTTAACTTTTAAAATCTCCATTAGTTTACAGTTGCTGCTAATCCCACAATGCTCAGCGATATGACAGAAAATTACACACAGAAGCAAATAATGTTAATTGTCTAAGCAAAAAGACCATATTAACTAACATTCTTTGGTCAAATGCACAGCAGAACATACACATTTCAGCATAGATTTGAACAATGTCAAGGTTTAGTGAGTCCATGAAGCCTATATCGATCTCACAATGGAACAATTCACTTGACAGGATATGTGCAAAGGATCAAATAGTAACTATACAATGACTACACAAATCTTTAAAGGGACTAGACAGAGTTTTAAAATGTTAAAACTATGTATTTTCCCCCCCCTACATGTTCCAACAATGTCCTAGTGTGTAGAATGACCTGTTCACCACAACTGCCTCTAAAATCCTGCACTGTCACTGAAAAAGGTGTTAATTCGGGTCCGAAGTGCCGTCATGCACGAGCTTAATATAGAAATATTTTCTTGTCCCTTATACTTCTTCCTACCCTCTTCGATACTCTCACTAAACTATATTTACTGTTCCAACTGTGCATAAAGAGCTGGCCCGGAGGTCCTTCTCCTTTAGGGCCTGTATCACTGAGGTCTTCATCAACCTTTGGTCCCTTCGAAATGTCTCTTTTTACTTATCTAAAAACTGAATGCCACTGCTTGTAGTGTACTCTTGATTAGAATAACATTATTATCTTTATTTTTTTACTGCTTTATTTGTTTTTCTGTTGTGTGTAATGTTTAAATGTTATGGTCCCCCTTGAAAACAAGATGCTGCTTCTCAAGGGGTTCTCCATTTATGCAATTCAATATTCACCTTATTCCAGAGCCTCGCGTGGGCGCCGCCATGAATTGGTCCCGCCCCTTTTCTCCTATGTGTTAACATGGGGCTGGAGAAATCCACATAAAATCAGTCACTACACTAAAACAAAGCCGTTTTCAGGCCACACTGAGAAACGCTGCTTGGTCGACATGTCGGTGCAAATGAACATTGGCCATTTTACACAAATCAATCGACTAAACATCAGATTTGAGCGGAGAATATTTTCCCTCGTTCTCCGTTAAAATGAACGGGCTTCGCGCTCGACCGGAAGTGTCAGGAAAAAGAGGTGCCGAGACAACGCAAAAAGTGGCAAAAGTGGGCGGGGCGGAATAAGGTGAATAGAAGCTGCAGTTACGCGTGAGACCTGAGGTGGCAGGTTGGTCTTACTGAGGTGGTTAGACCAACTTGCATCTAGTCCCTTCCCTTTTAGAGGCAAAAAGTATGAACAATAAAAAATAAGATTAAAACAGACTATAACAATGTCAGTATTAGCAGTGCAGGTTTACAGTCATAGTGCAAGCGGTTGATAAAGTGACGTAGATACAGAGATTATTGCACATGTTACTTTACAGTCTTGTTGTATAGTCTAAGTCTAGCAAAAGGGATGAAGGACCTGCTCCTTCTTGCACTGAGGGTGTTTCAGTCTGCCACTGAACGAGCTGCTCAGCTCCTCTATAGTCCCATGCAGTGGGTGGGAGGTGTTGTCCATGATGGAGGTGAGCTTGGCTAACACCCTCCTGTCACTCACCTCCTCCACAGAGTCCAGGGGGCAGCCCAGGACGGAGCTGGCCCTCCTGACCAGCTCCTTCAGTCTGTTCTTGTCCCGCTCTGTGCTGCCCGGGGCCACAGAGTCATATAAAGTCTCCTCATGAGGTGGAGGCGACTTTGGCCCTCCTTGTACAGGGCGTTGGTGTTGTGGGACCAGTCCAGTTTATTGTTGAGGTGAACGCCCCATTTGCCAGTTCTTTACAAAGATTAAATCTCTTATTGTGTCTTTTCAGATCCTTCTTCCAGCCCAAGGCCAAGGAAAAGAAATCTGCGGACGAGCTGGTCAAGAAGTAAGTCTGGGCTTTAATGGGGATTCAGAATCGATGTTTTAATTTTTTAATTGTTTGGTGCAACAAGACATAGGCACCACATTGAAACTATTAACTATTTTGACATGATTTACCAGTCAGTATGAATAAAGCGCTCTAGCCTCATAGCAGTGTTACTTTCATCAACTACAGGCGAGGGTTAGGAGGCTAAAACTGCAAAGAAAAGTTTTATGTTGATGTAAAAATATATCGTTTTAAGGCGAGACACGGCAGGTGAAAGTATTGATTTTTCACGCAGTGTTCGAAGTGGAGATTTTTATCTATTTTCCTCCCTTTACATCTTAGTTTTCATGTCAGATATAAAAATGACAAAACTAACCCGCATGATGTTTATTTTATGATGTTTTGTCTGCGAGGTGGGGGCGACCCGGAAGTAGCTGCTGCGCTGCGTTGAAACGCCGTCTTTCAAGCGGGTTTTCATTCATAAATATTGACAGATTTTACATCCACGTGTCCTGCTCAGGGTCCCCGTGATGACGCTTCTACCCAAATATGGTATTTTTCCTCCTACAAGACGCTGGTGCGGAAAAGTCGAAGAACGGGCCGCGCATGCGCACTCGCTACAAAACTTCAGGGCTGGTTTTCTCTGAATGAGAGAAGCCGCACTCGGGCAGAGCCTGAGCCCTTATAGAAGCTCCCACAGACTCCAAACTTTACAGTCTGACACCTAAGAATATTTTGAAGGTTTTTTCAGAGGGATTTTTTAATATCTAATTCCTAGCCTGATTTATTCAACTTTGAAACCAAAAAACAGGCAAAATTTGAGTTTTTACAGATTTTTCACTGATGATTAGTTTATTGAAAAACTAAACAAAATATCCAAAATCCCCTGAAAAAATCTTAGTTACTAATATGTCAATAAAATAAAACCATAAAATTTAATCTGGCTCAATTCATTATTTGCATTTCGTTAAAATATAGGCAATTTTGGCCATTTTAATGCTCAAAATGCCTTATTTTTTGTGAAAACATAAAATGACAGAAAAAGTGCAATACATTTTTTTCTCATATTTATATCTAATGTTCAGCAAAAGTTTCAAATTGACATCTCTACATTTATTTATTTTCCCTATTCACCTGCAGTGTCTCGCCTTAAGAAGAAAAAAATTCACAAACTTTTCATCGTAACTTTTGGAAAAATGGCCCACGAGATCCTGGAGGGACTGATTAATGTGGGAAAGGCTTTATGAAGCAGAGCGTATGATTGAATGTGTTCGAATTAATATAAATGTGACTAAATGAATTGTCTCCCTGCAAAAAAAGCTCCTGGGTTTGACTCCCGTAGCTCGTAGCTTGATGGATTGATTTCGTTGAGTTGTCGCCCCTTTTGCGCAGGTGAAAAATGATGTAGAAGGAAAGTACAGTGTGTCGTCTGCTCGGTTGTTTTTTTTTGCTTCAGTGTGTTTTCCGTGAGTGGATTAATATTGGGAGTCTGTGTTTTTGTCGCAGGCCGGTGAAGAGTCCCCTGAAGGTGCAGAACGGGGCTCACGAGCTGGAGTCTCCCATAAAGAAGCCGCCGAAACGGAGCCGTCAGATCCTGGACAGTGACGAGGAGGCGGAGGAGGAGGTCAAAGAGAAGAAGGAGGCGGTCAAAGAGAAGAAGGAGACGGTCAAAGAGAAGAAGGAGACGGTCAAAGAGAAAAAGGAGACGGTCAAAGAGAAAAAGGAGGCGGTCAAAGAGAAAAAGGAGGCGGTCAAAGAGAAACAGCCCGCCGTCGTTAAAGAGAAAGAGGAGACGGTCAAAGAAAACAAGGAGAAGGAGAAGACGGAGGAGAAAGCTGTGGAGAAGGTCAGTGGAGACACACATTTGTTACAATCTGCTGTGCACTGCAAAAAGAAATATCAAGCATTGGCTTAAATGACTTGAATTGAGGAAATGCATCCTGTTTTTGTCGGTTTTCACTCATTTAGGCACTTTTCCTGATCGGACCTAGTTTACTTTGCTTGTTTGAGGACATTTCCGACCAGTTCTAGGGTAAATCTCGCTTGAAATAAGAAAGTAAAATTACCAATGAGATAAGACCAATTTTCTTACCCCACTGGCAAAGAAAATGACCTGAAATAAGGACGAAATGTATCGAAACGAGCCAGAAACATCTCAGAACAAGTGAAATAATCTAGGACCCAACAACAACTTCTTAACCAGTCAAAGCAACTAAAATTTGGATTATTATGCTTAAATTGAGATGTTTATACTGATCTAGTTAATTACTTTTTGCAGTGAAAGAGTCAAGACGAGTTGACCTTTGTTGTTTCGGTGCCAGTATCTGCAGCTGGACAATATTACAATAAAAAATATAAGTTGTGAGCGATTCGCTTTGATACACCGTACATGGTTCGTGATAACTTTATGATGTGCCGATACTTCGATACATCATGACTTTTAAAGAAAGCAGAGGCCACCACAGAGTCATAAAAAGTCCTGAGCAGAGGTCTCGGTGGAGGTGACAGGCCCTTCTTGTACAGGGTGTTGGTGTTGTGGGACCATACACATAATGTAAAACAATGATTCTCAACTCGTGGGTTGGGACCAGAAAGTGGCTTGCAGACCCATTTTCTGTGGTCACGAGCCTAAATGAATGTCATCGGGCTGTTTTTTTTAAAACTTTTTTTTAATATAGACGATATATGACAATTGCGGCATGTCATCCTGGGGTAATTATGAGTCCCGAAGCCTTACCACTTGAGAACACTGATGTAAAACACCGGCATTTGCAGAAAATAAGTTCTTTACTTTGGGATACAGTGGTGAGGTTCGGCCTTTGGTGTTTTGGCAATGATTAAAATCGGCCATATACGATGCAAACTTGCCTACCCCTGGTGTAGATGGTGAAGAGAAACGGTGAGAGGACGGTGCCCTGAGGGGCCCCGGTGCTGCAGACGACCACCTCAGACTCACAGCTGCGCAGCCGCTTGTACTGTGTTCAGTCAGTGAGGTAGTTGATGGTCCATGTAGGGAGATGTTCCACTCCCGTGGAGAAGTCAAAGAACATGACCCTCACAGTGCTGGTGGATGAGCGTAGGTGGGTGAGGATGAGCCGCTCCATGGTCTTCATCAGGTGGGAGGTCAAGGAAACTGGTCTGTAGTGGGCCCGTTCCCTGGCGTGAGCTGTTTTAGGAACCGGGATCAGATAAGATGAGATAATCCTTTATTGATCTCACAAAGGAGAAATTCACTTGTTACAGTCGGCGTTCAAGAAGATCACTCAGAGTTAATAAAGTGCAGCTGATACAGAGATTATTGCACATGTTACTTTACAGTCTTATTGTACAGTCTGACAGCAGTGGGGATGAAGGCTTTGCGGTAGCGCTCCGTCCTGCACTGAGGGTGTCTCAGTCTGCCACTGAGAGAGCTGCTCAGCTCCTCTACAGTCCCGTGCAGTGGGTGGGAGGTGTTGTCCATGATGGAGGTGAGCTTGGCTAACACCCTCCTGTCCCTCACCTCCTCCACAGAGTCCAGGGGGCAGCCCAGGACGAAGCTGGCCCTCCTGACCAGCTTGTTTAGTCTGTTCTTGTCCCGCTCTGTGCTGCTCGGGGCCCAGCACACGGCAGCGTAGTGGAGAGCAGAGGCCACCCCAGAGTCAGGCCTGCTCACTCTGAAGGACCTCAGTGAAGGACCTCAGTCTCCTCATGAGGTGGAGGCGACTTTGGCCCTTCTTGTGCAGGGAGTTGGTGTTGTGGGGCCAGTCCAGTTTATTGTTGAGGTGAACACCCAGGTACTTGAAACTGTCCACCTCCTCAATGTCCTCCCCCTGGATGTTCAGCGGTGTGTGCGGTAGTGGCTTCCTTGTGAAGTCGATCACCATCTCCTTCGTCTTACTGATGTTCAAGCACAGGTGGTTGCGCTCACACCAGTCGCACAGGAGGTCTTCCACAGGACAGAGACCTTCTCCAGGCTGAGGCTCAGGTTGCAGATGTGGCTGAGGACCTCGGAGAGCTGATCTGCAAAGTGACGTCAACAGACAGCTTCCGATCGGCTTCAGATTTTGCCAGAAAGGATCTAATATTTGGCGACATCATACTGTTGACATAAAAGGGAAGTTCACAGATCGATAACAGTTCGTCTTTTGGCTTCTCGTTTTTGCCTTCACGCTTAATTCATTCTGAGTTTCATTCAGTGTATCGTGTTCCCTCTGCAGGACCACCACTGCTTCAGAACACTAACCACAGTTTATCGACCTCACTGTTGTTGTTTGTTTAATTACTGGATCAGTTTCATCTCCTCTCCAGAGCCTGTAGCACATTCACCATCAGCGTTTCCCTCTAATCTACTCCAAAACCTGCCCCAAAAAAACCTCCGTGCTCTCCCTGAATCCTGGAGAGAATCACCGACTATTGTTTACCCGGAGGTGTCCACACAATGCCGCAGTAATCGCAGCCGGGATGAGCGCGTTTCAATGGCTTTGTCAATAAAGGCGCTAATGAAAAGAGCTGATCATCGGCTTTGGACGCGGCTGAAAACACCTGCGGTCCACGGAGCAGGGCCTTGTTCATTTGGGAGAAGGATCAAATTAGTTGTTTTTCCCTCGGCCGAACGTGGATCCAGAGGAGCTGAGCGGATATAAAGGTCTGAAGAGGAGCGAGGAACTGTTACTGTGGCAGACGGGTTTACCTGTTATTCCTGCTGGTGTAGATTATGCAACAAGATGAAGATATTTGGTTTATTTGGTGACTGTTTCCAAAATGTAGAAGAACGGTGGTGCAGCAGCCCGATGCAGTGGTTTCGTTATTATAGATATAGATACTTTATTGATCCTTTACAGGAAGTTACGCCTTTGCAGCAGCTCAATTTCTCTCCGCCTTTTTGACGGACAGGGTTGTAAAAAAAATCTGAGATGAGCTTTTTTTTATCCGTCATGAATTAATCTCTCTCTATGCGTCTTTTAGGCATTTAGAGATATTTACCTCTTATTTATGTCCGAAAATACTGAGATTGTAGGATGAATGGAGCTAAACTAAACTAACTGATTGATAAACTTGATCTGAGCAGAATCATGGGACATGAATTTAAAGGGGCTAGATGCAAGTTAGCCAATTTATACTCACTACTGCCACCTCAGGTCATGCGTGTAACTGCACCCTATATATCAAGCTCGTGCATGACGGCACTTCGAACACTAACACCTTTTTGAGTGACAGTGCAGGATTTTAGAGGCAGTTGTGGTGAACAAGTCACATTAGAACATTGTTGGAACATGTAGGGGGAGGAAAATACATAATTTTGAGGTTAAAGGGACGTTCCTCCCTCCTATGTTCCTCCCCCTACATGTTCCAGCCATGTCCTAATGTGTAGAATGAGCTCAGACCTGTTCACCACAACTGCCTCTAAATCCTGCACTGTCGCTCAGAAAGGTGTTAATTCGGGTCTGAAGTGCCGTCATGCACGAGCTTAATATAGAAGCTGCAGTTACACGTATTACCTGAGGTGGCAGTAGTGAGTGGCCAATTTGCATCTAGCCCCTTTAAAGGGGCTCGATTTTTGTGGATTTCTGTAGGTATATATATATTTCTTAATTCATGCAGTTCTTATATTTGAAGAGTTTAGTGGTGCTAGGCTAGCTCTAGGCTAGCGCATGTCTATGGTAACTAGTAGCCTGCATTAAAGACCTCTTCAAAATCATGGGCTCGTCCTCCAAACGTTGCCATATCTGATTTGTAGAAAGCTCTTTTGTGAATTCCACGTGTAGTAATGTCGGCCACAGGTAAACAAACTACTGTAGATCCGGTAACCGAGCAGATCACTCCGCCGCTGCGTAGCTACAACCAGGAAGTTGATGCTGCTCAAATAGAAGTTATTTTAAATGCAAAATGGTTATATTTAAAACATTATTCAGTCAACGCAGACATTTATATGGGTAGTCTGGTGTTATAAGTGATTTGCCTTGGGTCAGACTGTTTTTAATGGTGGCTACCAGTTACCATAGACATGCACTAGCCTAGCACCACTAAACTCTTCAAATATAAGGACTGCATTAACTAAAAAATATATTTATCTCCAGAAATCAGCAACACTCTGGATAACTACGAAATGAGGCCCAATGTCCAAAATCCTGCAGTTACTCAAGGGCATCTAGGACCAGGTCTTTATTGGAACCAGGCCACAATTAGAGACAGGCCTTTATTTCTATTTGAGCAAAACAGACGACCAGGAAAACGAAGAAAAACGAGATTCGTGTCCATTTGCACCTAAAATATTAGGTTCATTTATTAATTAACATTTCAAACCCTCTCCCAGCGGCTGGAACTTTGACACCTTTTATATTGTCGGGACAAAAGGAAGTGTTTCGTTGCTGTTAGCGGAGCATTGACATCAATGTCACTGCAGGTTTCTGTTTCGTTTTTACCTCGGACTTGGATTATTTGTTGTTATCTTGTGTAAAGGCGAGTTTAGACGGAGCGTTTGTATTTTTGATCGATCATGAGACTGACCCGAGAGAAGACGAGACGCTCGCGCTGATCGGAGGAGTTATTTTGAGGCGTGGGACTGACCTGCACACGGAGCAGCTGGACGTGCTTTGAAGACACGATGGTGACTTGATTAAAACCCTGGTCACACAACATTTGTTGCTTGGCCTGTTTCCAAACATCGTCACAGGAGGTTTGAAAAGTGGCTAAATCTGTGTCAAAGTTACGCTCGGATCAGCTCCTCCGCAGCGTCCTCATCGGCCCGGGTTCCTGTTTGTTTACTTCCTGCACGTGAGTTATCATTTACACCAGTATGAGACAAATTCCTAACATGGGGAATATTTCTACCGCTATAGTTTCTAATAAAAGCCCCGGCCTGTTTTAGAGACCGGCTTTAATTTGCCTCCGCCAGCCGCGAACCCGGCCACTGTTAGAGACCCGGCCGCTAATGGAATACAGGCCAGTGTTAGAGAATTTACGGTAATACATAACCGTGACACATGCAGAGTTTGGGCCTGACTGATTCAGACTTTCGGGGTCTGATCCCGATACTTTATTCATTTCTTTCAGGGCCGAGGTTTTCCCGTGCGGCCGTCCACTCCATTCTGATCCAAAACTATGTTGTCATGTTTTTGGTCCAAGTTGGAACAAAACCGATGTCTGCTCTTGACTAATTGCTTAAAAAGAAACAAAACTATCCTCATCTGACACCCGGCCTAATCACAGTGTTGCTTTTACTGGGAAACCTCCGAAATGGCACCTGTTATGAAACTTTTCAGCGACTAACGAGCTCCTCTGAAACACAAGGTCCTCGGCAGCGCTCACGCCAAGGTTTGCATATTTCTAATTCGCTCCACTAATAACTAATGAAAGAATAATCTGCGAGAGGGACAGCGGCACGTTCACGCGACTGGAAACCACGTAATGAGGAATTTGGAGGGAAACGTCAGGAAAACGGAGCTGTTTGTTTTTGTGTGAAGTCGGTGTGAATCAATTGAGTGATTTGGTTGCACCACAGTGACAAGCATCGCTCTTGTGGTAATGATGATTATCCAGCAGTTCATCTGTTAAAATCCACCGCCGCTCATCTCTCCGGGGAACGAGGAAATTAACAGCGATCGTTTCTAGTTTAAAAGTGAAATTCGGTTTAATAATTGACAGTTCTGTGCCTTTTACTGTGTTTATTATAATGTTCCCTCGTCTAAAATGGATGTCGTGAAGCCTATTTTTTCAAGCTTATGTTTCAAAGACTGAAATACGAATGACTGGAGTGAGTCTGGTGAAAATGATGGGACTTGAGGGAAGCATATTCTGCGAAACACAGAGATTTTGCTCGTGTTATTATAGCTTTTGGGCAGATGGTCAAAAGCAGCCGTTCCCAAAGTCTGGAGTGTCGCAGCCCTTTATTGAAATTGAGATGTTTTTCACCTTGAAATTTGAGATGGACCGATCCAGCTTTTTTGCTACCGATAAAAAAAATAATTGACTGCATTGTAAGATCAATAAAGTCATATTTTATTGTCATGGTACAGATCACCCCTCCTTGAGCCGCCACCTAAACGTGGTGGAGGGGTTTGAGCCCGAATGATCCTGGAGCTCTGTTGTCGGGGGCTTCGTGCCCCTGTAGGGTCTCCCAGGGCAAACAGGTCCTAGGAGACGAGTCAGAGAAAGAGCGGATCAGAAGCCCCTTATGAGAGACCAACAGGCCCGGTTTGAGTCGTGAGGCCGTCCTTCTGTGGACCCACCACCTGCAGGAGGAGCCATAGGGTGCAGTGTGATTTAGGCAGCTCCAACAGTTGCCCCACGACCCGGGAACAGACAAATGGAAGAAAATGGATGGATGGATGGATGGATGGTACAATCAATTATCAAGTATATCCATTTGTAAACTCTTTATTTAACAATGTTTGCCATAACCTTGTTCGAGGGGGAAATCATGGTGGATTTACAGACTCCTCCCCCTCCCCTGCTGTGACGGAGCATCTTCTTACAAAGGGCAAAAGGGGGCGGGATCTTCACTGTAGTCTTGGCCCCCTCGAGGCGTGTAGTAGGGCTGCGGCTAACGATTATTTTTGTAATCGATTAATCGACTGATTATTTTTATGATTAATCACTTGGCTGTGAATGGTTTGACATCACATAAGCAAAGTGGCGCCGCTTGAGGACATGCTGATCGAGTAAACTTAGTAAATGTTTGTTGGAGGCTAAGTGCTAATTCTGGTTTCTGGTTGAATGTGACACAGCCAAGATATTTAATCAAAAATACCGTATTTTCCGGACTATAAGTCGGACTTTTTTTCATAGTTTGGCGGAGGGTGCGATTTTTGTCCTCCTTTTATTTAAAATTCTAAATACTTTCACATGCTGCTAGAGGGCGCTGCAGGCTAATCGAGCAGCAGTAAGAAAGTTTGGAGTGAGCGAGAGAGCGGAGGTTACTGCAATGAAGTAAACAAACAAGCTAATCACGGGCTAAAAGCTCGATGGCCACAGCTAGAGGAACGAGTTCGCAGATGAGAGCTTGAAAACATGGGAGATTCTTGTCAACAGTGCAGCTACATCTCCGTCCTCAGGTAGTTGCCAGTTGTGTGACGTTAACACACCAGACACCTATTTAGTTCATTGTTTATGCTTAATGTTATTGACCAACAATGTGTTACCTTAGCAAACCGTACGCCTATTCAGCCTGTTGTTTTTTCTTCATTAGGCAATGTTTGACTAGTGCGTCTTATACTCCGGAGCGACTTTTGGTCCGGAAAATACGGTACACTATTTTAAATTTGTGCTCCATTTGAGTCTGTGTGAACCAGAAAACGATTAATCGATCACTAAAATAGTTGTCGACTATTTCAATAATCGATTAGCTGTTTCAGCCCTAGCGTGGAGTTTGGTCGTAGCCGCGCCATTAGCTCTAATGCTAACGGCCTGTCAATAAAAGTCCGGCCCTCATTAGTATACGAGATTTCTAAAATGTTTCATTCGAAAACCAGCCTGGTTTCTTTAATTGTAGCTAACCCAGCGTTATCACAGGAGGAATATCGATCTGTAGAAAGTTAAAAAAAGTTAGAAAACAGACAGTTGTTTAGAACGTGTCTAAAGTGCAATGCTGTCTAATGGAAAACTAGCTTGTTTTGGAGGTACTACAGCAATGGCGGCCCCTAGCGTTGTGAAATATTAGCACTGCGGTTCACAAAAGAACGTTTCCAAACCCACAACTATACATGTTCACTTTCAAGGGAACAGCAGAACACGTCTGAAAAGTCTGTTCTAGAAATCGTATCTTCCATGTGATCGCTTCACTTCCTGCTGCACGGGGGAACTTTCCCGCGCCTCCTTCGCCTCCTTCGCCTCCTCCGTCTCCTCGGCTCTTAATTACTCGCTCTGGCCTCATTGGTGGTTTGATTAAAAGTGAATTAATTCGGCAGCGTTTTCCTCCAGGCAAACATTGCAGCCAAATTTAGCACATGCGCGGGGACGCTGACGCCTCTCTCTGTCAGACAAACCCCCCCCAGTGGTATTTTCAGCTCGCGCAGGACACGCTGATGAATCGGGGTAATTAACTGCAGCAGCGGTGAGAGATTCAATGATTTGGGGAAAGACCGAAATGATAATACTTGTAACGTAAAGGGCCGTTTTCTTGTAAAACCGCCGGGCCGTCAGAAACAGCCAATTACAGACTCGTGAATTGATAATTGACGACATGTGAAACGGCACATAAAGTTAATGGATTGAAATGATGAGGGACGCAATAAAGGAGAGACGACTGAAATATGAACTCCTGAGAATCGGGACGTGCTCGTGGAGGTTTAGCAGCTTCTTATACAAAATAAAACCCAATAGAGACGGATTTTTGTTGTTTTTGGAGCACATTTTGCTCAGGATTGTTTCCAATAACGATACTGGTGTTGGATTTCACGAGGTTCCCACACTTTTCTTGTTGTGGAAACTGCATCTAAAATGAGAAACAATCCAATCCCGGAGAACGCTTTCTTTCCATCATCGAAACATAAACTTATCCATGAATACTTCAAACACGAGCCTCAAATCAAATGCACTGCTCTATGATGATGAGTGTATTAATACAAAATTAATACATTTTCTATTAAAGAGGGGGTATTATGCTTTTTTCATACACATAGCACCAGTCTATATCACACTACAATGATGACCAAACCTTCTGTTGGTCTGTAAATGCAGTAAATTAGAATAACTGCCTTGTATAAAATTGCTCTCTCAAAATGGCTGTAGTGAATGTCTTGAAATAGGCCTCTGTCTCTTTAAGAACCTCTGACCCTTTCCGACACGCCCCCTCCACATGCTGTCTGTGGTATCAGTGGGGAGGAGCAGTGGTTGGTTACTCGGCTGGTGACGAAAGCTCGGAGGCGTCTCCAGGAGGTGGGGGCGTTCCTAGGAGGACTCAGGCAAACCTATCCCTGAAATGGCCGCCATCAGAGTTTTTACAGATTACTCAAAAATACGTGAATGTGCCAAGGCAACACTTCAGGCATGTTTTTAATGAGGGAATGACATAATAACATGATGTAAAGCTTGAAAAAGTTGATTTTGCATGATACCTCCCCTTTAAGGAAAAAACTATTGAAAAAGGGTGTTCCACATTATTACACAGACCATTATTTTCAAGCAATATAGGAAAGAAAAAGCATCTCTCTGCTGATGAAATGTGTGAAATACAGTAGTTGAATGCCTTGGTCTAGGTCTGAAAACCTTCAAGGACAGTTTCTGCCAGACAAATACATCAGATTAATAGAACAGCAGCTACAACAGGTATTTGAAGCTGCTGGTGCCTCTGTTGGACCCTCCAGAGGCTGCAGTTGTGCATAAACCTTCCATCCGGCCTCCCCTAAACTGTACATTGAAGCTGATGAACAGAAATACATGAAGACTCATTTTCAAACTGTCTTGTTCACTGATAAGGCCGTGTGACCCTGGATGGTCAAATGGATGGAGTAGTGGATGGTTGGTGAATGGCCACCATGTTCCAACAAGGCTGTGACGTCAGTAAGGAGGGGGCGGAGTCATGTTTTGGGCCAGAATCATGAGGAGAGAGCTGGTCGGCCCCTTTAGGATCCCTGAGGGTGTGAAAATGACCTCGGAAAAACATGTGGAGTTTCTGACTGAGCACTGTCTTCTATGGTACTCATGATGTGGACCCCATCCTCCCCTGACCAACCGATATTGAAACGATGAGTTGCATAATAATTTGGAAAAGCAGATTTTGAGTTGTTTACTGTATTTATTTTCGAAAACTACGTTGACTCTCATTGGACTTGACAGTTTAGAAAATCTGGGAAAAATGTCATTTGCATAATAATTTGTAACACCGTGTAAAGGCAAGACTTTTAAGCAGAGTTTGTTTTGTTTGTTACAGAGCGAGGCGTTGAAGGCCACTCCTAAATCTCCTCCGCCTGTGACCCCCGCGACCCCCAAGACTCCAGCGTCGACCACCCCGTCCACCTCTGAAACTCCCGCCACGCCCGCGACCCCGGCCGAGTCCGGCTCCTCCGGGACGCCCTGCACGCCCAAGTCCGTCTCTCCGCCCGGCATCGCCAAACGCAAAACTGGTCAGTGCTTCAAGACGGTGCCTCAGGTTCTGTGTGGTTTACTGCAGCGGAGAAATGGAGACATAGTTCAGGGCTGTGCTTTATCAGTGGGAAGTATATTCTCTACCAGGTTATGTGCTGCTGTTTGGAAGATAAGCATAATTACAAGTTAATCTCCACTGTCAAGAAATGTGGAAAAAATTTGAAAAAAATGAATAAATGTGGGAAAAAAGTGGCAAATAATTTCAAAAGAGTAAAAAAAAATGGTGGAACATTTTTTAAAAGTGGGGAATAAATAAAGAAAAAAATGGGAAAGATAAAAAAAAAGAAATGGGGATAAAATTGGGAAAAAAAGGGAAAAAATTAGAAAAAGAAATGACAACATAGGGGAACCAATAGGGGAAAAATTATATATCTCCACTGTCAAGGAATGTGGAAAAATGGGAAATAAATGGGGAATAAATGTGGGAAAAAAAGTGGCAAATAATTTTAAAAGAGTAAAAAAAAAATTGGAAGAATGTTTAAAAGTGGGGACTAAATGAAGAAAAAAAAAGGGAAAAATTGAAAGAAAAAATGGAGATAAAATTGGGAAATGACAAGCAAACAACGCGCACAACTTGCTCTCTGACTGGGTGCTAATTCCTAGGAATAATATATTGATGAAAGAAAGGACAGCACTCCTAGTCAGGATTAACTTTTATAGCCTGTCAGACGTTTCGGGGGTTTTCGATTCCGCCCCCCTATCTGCGCACACGGTCCCGTTACTTCTTTCAGACTCACTGCGGGTCAGATATTGACGTCTGGAGATAAAAAGTACAGAAACTTGGCACAGATTTTCGATACCGCCCCCTAGGGCTGGGCGATAAATCCAATTAATTAATGCTTTTAAACAGACGATTTGGAAAATGGCTAAATCGTAAAATCGAGTCCGCCGCTCCATGTTCCCCCAACGTGCGGCCATTTTAGCAGCATTTCAGACGCTCCGTAGTGAAACAACTCCAGCGGAGAAGCAGGGACTTTCTGACGATCTGCTGCTTCACAAAGGCCGCATGTTGTGTTTTAAGAGGACACGCTGGAGTTTTCTGTCCCACTTTCCTCCGGTCTGCTCCTGCGTCTTTCTCTCTGCTCTGAGCGGACCATTTAACTCCACCCCTTTTCCTTGAGTCTCCATGGAGACAGTTGTCAATCACAGCAGAGGCATGAAGACGATAAAACTAAAACACTTTTGAAAACTCCATGGCTTATTCAGAGGTTTCACTTTTGAGAGCAGACGAGGAAAATCTAAAACAGAAATAACATCTTTAAATAAAGGGTTTTGTTTTGTAAATGGGCTTAATTGTAACTGCATTAGGAAATATCAATGAGCAGGACGATGAGCTTTTTTCTGCATATGAAAGATCAGGAGACTTTTTAAAGTCGATTAAAGCAGGACTAAATAACGTTTTTACCTTAATAAATCCTTTTCGTAGTCCCTGTGGGGGTAATACAAGTGTTTATGGGATGATTGGAGGGTCTTTCATCTCCCCCTGGTGTCTCTGTCCAGAAAACCATGTTTACAACTTGACTGCCACCGAACCGGAGCCACCAATACACACCAATGGAATCACGAAGAAGAAGCTAACAGGCTAACGGGCAAAGCTAACTGCGGGCTAACGTCACTTTAAACAGTATTTACAGCCAAGTTTGAGTGAAAAAAATGATTTCCGTTGTATAATTGGATGAACAATATCCCTCTCTCCCTTCGCCTTTTCTGTCAGAGTAGTATTTACTCTCCAAGACAATGAATAAGTTAAAAAATCGTAACTTGCTACGACACCTGGAGTTGCGCTCATGGCCTCTAGGGGGAAGAGTTACTCAGTACTGCTTCAAAATCGTCCAAACTGAGTAAAATGAAAATCGAGAGTTTAACGTCGCCCAGTCCGACATCTGTTGAAGATGACCTGGCTTTAAATTTGTGTTAAACATCCTGCTTTGGCACCATCTCCATTTGAAACCCCTCCTCATTTCTTCTTTAAACAAAAATAACCACTGATTGTTTAAGACACAAGTTATTTCTTTTCATCAGTAAAAAGTTTCCCCATGTTTTTTTTTTTTTCTTCTTTACTTTGACGCATTTGGAAGATGGATTGCTCTCCCGCCTCGAGCTCCTCTGGTGATTACTTGTTAGCAGGAGCCTAATGGCCTTAAATAGTCGTCATTTCGCGAAAACAAAACAAGCCATTTTTCACTAACGAGACGCGCCCGGGTTTGTCCGTCCACAAATGAAAACGTGAGGCCGTGTGTTCTGAATCGCTCTGGTCCATACGTGTTATTCTGTGCGTGACGTTTGAGTGCAGCCCATTACTTCTGCGCGTGTATCCGCTCCGTGATGATGGTAATAATGTGCTGCGATATTGTTTATGCTGAGTGCGCCTCAATAGGAGCGTCGGAGCGGAGAGTGCAGTTGTTAGAGCTGATTGTGGGAGAGGAGTGTTTGAATGCAGAAGTAAAGGAGGGATTGTCGTGCGTGGCCTCGTTTTCAACCGGCTCTGTGCAGAAATCTGAAGAAATACTACGGAACCGGGAAGAAAAGATGAGGAAAATGCAATGTTTGTTTCGTGACCTTTTGCCGACTTGCACTCCACTCACACATACTGTAATCTATAATCCAAATATGGTCATTTCCTTTGTGGATATACATACGCACGAGCAGGCGTCCAAAACCAGAGGGCTGTTTTTTGGAAAATCAGGTTTTTGTTCCACTCATGCAACATCTCCACTCCTACAGACTCCAACCTTTCCAACAAGGCTTTGAAGATTTTCTCAGAGGTATTTTTTTTTTTATATCTAAGGCCTAGTCCACACATAGCAGGGCATTTATAAATCCACCCTCCGCCTTTTTTTTTTTCACTTACCGTAAATTCTCTAATACTGGCCTGTATCCCATTAGCGGCCGGGTCTCTAACAGAGTCCGGGTTCGAGGCTGGCGGAGGCAAATTAAAGCCGGTCTCTAAAACAGGCCGGGGCTATTATTAGAAACTATAGTGGTAGAAATATTCCCCATGATAGGAATTTGTCTCATACTCGTGTAAATGAAAACTCACGTGCAGGAAGTAACAAACAGGAACCCGGGCTGATGGGGACGCTGCGGAGGAGCTGATCCGAGCGTAACTTTGACACAGATTTAGCCACTTTTCAAACCTCCTGTGACGATGTTTGGAAACAGGGGAAGCAACAAATGTTGTGTGACCCTCTAGGGTTTTAATAAAATCACCATCGCGTCTTCAAAGCACGTCCGGCTGCTCCGTGTGCAGGTCAGTCCCACACCTCAAAATAACTCCTCCGATCAGCGCGAGCGTCTCGTCTTCTCTCGGGTCAGTCTCATGATCGATCACAAACACAAACGCTCCGTCTAAACTCGCCTTTTACACAAGATAACAACAAATAATCCAAGTCTGCGGTAAAATTGTGGCCTGGTTCCAATAAAGGCCTGGTCCTAGATGTGCTTACGGTACATTTAGAAATGACTTAAATGTGACTAAACGTAAAAGTGCTGCCAAAAACAACTCTCTATCCATTATTTAGATTTCGTCTGAAAACATCTTCAATTTTGGTCATTTCTTTGCACAAAATGACTCATTTTTATATTAAAACATAAAACTTGCAAAACATTTTTTCCTCCTATTTATATCAGTAATTTTCAGCAGAACTTTCAAACTGATCTCTCTAAATTAGTATTTTTTTCTATTCACCTGCAGCGTCTCGCCTTAAGCCTCGTTCTTGCAGGATTTGTCCATTTTAAAGTGAAACAGACAATAAAAGAATAACTAAATTAATTAACATTGAACAAATCTTTCCAGAAATGATGTTTTGTTTTTCACAATCACAGCACAACACAATTAAAACATCTTTAAAATCCTCTCTGGAGCCTCAGTGAAAGCGCCCTCTGAAACGTGTCTCTTACTGACGGTTTTGAAGATCTTGGACTCACTGAAGACAAACGTCACACAAACAAAGCCTGTAATGAGAAAGAATTGGCTTTAAATCGTATTGAACATGAAACGGGAAGGAACTGTGACCCAGATCTTCCTCCGTCGTTGCTTTACAGAGAAAATAGCTATAATTGAAACCACTCATTCCCTGGATTTGCAGCTTTTTATCCGTTTCTCTTCAGCGCTTTGTTCCTTATTCTCTTTTAATCAGTGGATTCTCTGGAGTTTTCGCCGACGCCCCGCCACAATAAAAGACCTCTCTGTGGGAGTCTCAGTAAACCACTTATTTGGGAAGAAAGTTGTTTTAATTTGGCGGGTTAAGACTTTTAGTGATTTGCAACTTTTCAAACTAAAATCCGCTGTCTGTGTTTGGCTTTTTCAGACGGATTTTAATGAGCAGGAATCGGTCGAAGTCGAGACTAAACTAGGTCTAGCTAAGGTCAGATCAGGACTCTGTCAGGACGTCCATGTTTGTTGTTTACGTGTGGTCGAAATATCACCCTTTTGGGACTTAACATTTATGTTTTATCATTTGAAAGTGTCTTTGTAAAATGAAAACAAGGGCGTTAGTGCTGGTGAAGACTTTGGCTCCTCCTGCAGCTGTAAGAATAATTATGTTTAAAGCTAACTTCCAGTTTTGATTTAAGGCGTAGTTTGCAGCTTCGCACAGTCTGATAAACCTTCTCTGAACTGATATAATACTTATATTGGATTATGAGCTTTAAAAATGTATTGGACAGTTTTAGGTTTTATGAAGCGCTGACACCAAAGAAGAAACTGCTTAATTTTAAAGCTTTGCCCGAGGATTACTCAAAACTCTGTGAATGTAGAGAAAAACTTCTGGAATAGTGCGGCGATGCTAAAAACGTTGGCAGTGGACGGCATGAAGCCAAATAAAGAAAAGCTTCATTTAAAGACATTACACTCCAATCACGCGGATACGCCGATTTTTTATTTATTTTATTTATTGATTTATTTGACAGGGACATTGCGAGTTAACATAGTACAAAACAAGCTTGTTACTGATGCGATGCAAAAAGAGTTTATAGCTAACAAACTCAGTGCTATTTACAAATGGGTACAATTCTGTTTCGATTTCAGCCAAGACTTAACTCGAGGTGAACATTTTAAACTCAGTCATGGTTTTGAGTTCAGTGGGTAATGAGTTCCATAACTTTGCACGTTTATATGTAAAGGCAGACTGAGAGAATGCAGTCTTGCGGTCAGGATCTATGCAGTTATTATTGATGGAGCCTCTGGTGACTCTGTTGCTGTTTTGTCTCTGTACAAATGAACTGAGGCTCAGGTGCAGATTATTGAGACATTTGAAAGTTAGTTTGAGAAAACATAAATCGCTAAAGCTTTCAGAGCTTAACAATTTATACTTAAAGATAAAAGCAGATTGGCTTCTTGTCCATGATCTTTAGAGTTTGATTGTATAATGACCTGATATGTTTAGTGGCTGAGGGCGTGGCATGTGCCCATGCTGTCATACAGTATGATATATGTGAGAATATCATTACATGCATGTACAGGAGGAATATAGTGTCTAATAAGTTTGAAACAATTTAAGTTGCTTTGTATAGTTTTCGATATTTTCGTGAGTTTTTTCAGTGAAAACGTGCCGAATATCGTCAACAATCATCGCACTTCGTGAAGGCATTCCATAATTTTCGGCCTATTAAGCGCACCTTACTTTAAATGTGCGGCCTTGTGCACGTTCAGGCCGCACTCGAGTGCAAGCTGCAGGTTTTCATAGTGCCGTGTGTCCGCTCAGAGCGGCCCGTGGCGAGGATGAGGAGGAGGAAGAGACGCCACATCCCGGAGAAAGGTGCAGGCAGAGGGACGGCAGTGATAAACGTAAAAAAGGCAGAAATGGCCAGTGTAGCCGACCTCAGTGTGGAGGTGTAGGAATGTGTCACCCGTCTCCAGCTCAGACGCTCTCCAGGCGAGCAAAGCCCCAAAGCCCTCCCACATTTAGGCTAAAGTGAACCTTCATCATTTTAAAAGTTACTCATCTCCTGTTCCTCAGCCAAGAGCATTGATTAGAAGTTCAGCCATAATCTTTCACCAAGCCTGTGTCACTTTTGCGTTTACTGTTAAAGACGCCTCTGGTGCCTGTTGGCGGCGATATATATCGCACCGTCATATTGGCCGCAGGGTTCAAAGCGTGGGAAAAAAGTAGCGGCTTATGGGCCGGACATTACGGTAACTGTAAGTGCACACTGACGTCAGTGCCAGCTCAAAGTAGAGGGGATTCCTGGTAGTTAATGGGAAATAATGCACAGAAACTGTCTGCATTTAACTGTGCACAGTCTGCGTGCTTTAAATGGATGTTTATTTGATGAAGATGAGTCAAATACTCACGTAGATACGGTAATTAAACTGATCACAGCGCAGGCAGGATCAGTACGTTAGCATCCTGCCCGTTCGTACTCCTTCTCCTTCTCCAAGTTCCAAGTTTGATCTAATTTGCTGTTAAACATCATTAATGGAATCATCAAACAGAAATGAAAAGGAAATTTTCACAATTCTTAAGACTTATTTTTTGTGCTTGTGGCATTACATACAGTATGGACAATAAAATAAATGTGCTATCAGTATAACCCCAGATACATAACATTTTTTTGTCTTATATCGTCCATTTGCTGGTTGATTCTGGCCTTTTTGCACAGTTACAAACAGTGAGGCTTGGGTCCATTTTTACCATTTAATACGTTAAGATTTCTGCATTTTCACTGCCTCGCTTGCCTTCATACTTTATTCTGTTTTCTCTTGCAGCGAGGAAGATGTTCCCCAAGAGGAAGCTGGAGGAGCAGACGGGCAGCGAGAGCCAGGAGAAAGACTCTGAGTCCGAGGCGAAGGAGGACGCGGGTCATCAAAACAAACGCGCCCGTGTGGAGAGCGAGGCCGACCCGGCAGGTAACGGCTGTGAGCGGGTCAGTCCGAGAGGAGGGGGAGGAGCAATTAGGCAGGAAGTGTCCGGCAAACAAGATTTAAGAGTCTAGTTTCGGGACATGCTGGGTTTATATTTGTTAAAAAGTGATGTGGGAATGAATAAAGTGGAAAGTTTGTAGAGGCTTAAGACCGGGGTAGCAGGAAGCTTCTCAGTGTGCTTTAAAGTGTATAAATTAGCAGCATTTGGCCGACTCTTCCCCCAAAGCCGCTCTCTCCAGTGCGGCGTCACTATAAAACTAATTTTCGAGCCCTGATGTGGAGTTAACATGTTCTCCTCGTGTCTGTGCAGGTTCCCCCTGGTGTCCCCTCCCACTAAATCATGTGTAGTGAGTGTTTTCAGTGGTAAGGGCAGCTTTAGTTACCTCAGTAGGGCTGGGTACCGTTTTCTGATACCACTACTTTAACGATACCTGCTTTTCGGTACTGGTGCCTTAACGGTGCTTTTTTTTCGACACCTATGTTATTTTAATCGAACTAGAATAATGTGTTACAAGAGAAAGAACACGGGCTGCAGCAGTGTCACCTGTAATTTCATTTTTTGAGCAGAATTTTCCCCTTAAGCAGCGATAAAAAGAGAGAAAGGACATTTTTACCTCCTGAGCTGCAGAGACAGATCCACATCAGGCACCGTTTTCTTTCAGATAAACTTTTCTAAACACACTGCACTGTTCGACAGTGAAAGCTCCTCACACGACAAAGATCTGTTACATAGATCTGTTACTCACTCTGTCACTGAAAATGTACCATAACTGTTCCAAAAATGGCTAAAGCAGAGTGAGTGCTCACCTTTTCCAGAAACAATCTTTGATCTGCTCCTCCGGTGCAGCTGGAGTTTAGTAACTTCAGCAGTAACTTCAGGCTTGTGCTGTCTCTCACTAAAGGTAAAGCCCATGTGTTTCTTGTTGTCACTGCTTTTCTCTTTGTCTAAGAGTCTAGTTTCTTATTCAGTCCTGTGCTGCGTCCGAAACGAGCAGATTGCTAAGAGCTCTTACGCCAAACCGGATGTGCTTCCGAATTGGTAAGTCAGTTAGGATGGAGTTAGGAAAAGGAGCCTTGATGCTAACTATCATAGCCACTTTAGCATAGGGACCTCTGATGCTAACTAACCGGTGATTAGGAGCTATGTGCCATCCCATAAGCCACTGCGCCAAACCCCCCACCCCCCTCGGCCCCACCCTCGAGTGATTCATGCACAACCACTGTTGATTGACAAGAGCACATTTAATAATAAAAATAATAATAATTAAAAAGTAAGATTCTGCACAAGCCAAACTTTATAAAAGTGACAAAATCCATGTTGTCGTCTCCACAGCTCAGTCACCTGTCAGTGTTAAAGAGTAAACTCAGGAAACAGATTAAATGCTTTTGTTTTCATTTAGTAGAAACTTAAGCCACATGGATCATTTGCTGCTGTAGCTTTAAGAAACAGCTGTTGAAATAAAATAACACTAAAGGGAAATGTTTGAAAAATCCAGCAGAAAAAAAGACAAAAATCCAGCAAAAAAAGACAAAAATCCAGCAAAAAAAGACAAAAAACTAGCAAAAAAGTGACAAAAATCCAGCAAAAAAAGACAAAAATCCAGCAAAAAAGTGAAGAAAATCCCCAAATTAAAATGTTTTTTTAAAAAAAGTGAAAAAATAATAATTGCAAAATAAAAAAAAATAAAAAAATTGAAAACAAAAATTAGAATCGATTTTTTGCGATTCTGCTAATTTTGTAATCGTTTACTGTTGTAATCGAAATCATAATCGAATTTCGATTAATTGCACAGCCCTACGATGTCATCAGTTCCCAATGAATTCAGATTTAATGCTTTTAACGCCCTGCTTACGAACACACCAGCGGCCTTGAAGACGCTAGAGTCGTCGTTTTTGTGTGGCTAAAGTACACGGGGCCGTGACTGCGGAAGGTGAGTGACAAACTAATTTTACAGCGTCACAAAATGCCAAAGAGTGAAGCGAAGGAAGCCGGGACTTTATTAGGATCCGCAAACCAATTTCAGAGGGGGCTTTTCACTGTCGCCTGTGATTTCCTCCGCACTTACGGCGGAGAGAAGTGGAGGCATCCGAGAGAGGAGCAGGAAGTGGCTTTGCACGCGCTGAATACGAAGGCGCTTCAAGATGGAGTCACGCTGGAATTGGGCGTTTAAAGTGGCTGGGGATCATAATGGTGAACTGGGATCAAGTTTTGAAGCGGTTCCAGGGAAAATGACTGAGAAATTGTGGATATTTGGGGGACGAGAATGTCAAATGCCTAATTTACACGTGGATGGAGGAGAATATGTTTGGCCGACAGAGCTTTCCGACAGTGGGAGAGCGTCGTCTTTTCGGGTCCTATTAATAGTTATGTTGGTTCTGTGGTGTTGAGTCGGCCTGTCACGATAACCAGATTTGAAATTCTATAAATATTGCGATAAACGATATAATTGAAGACCTTTTAATGCCACAGAAACTAACTCCAAAGCTTCAAAATTAAACACAATGAGACACAACCTAGGGTAAAATTTATTGTATTGGAAGAAAGGCCATACCGCCTTTGCTATGCCCAATCCCGTCAGATCTTGGAAGCTAAGCAGGGAAGGGCCTGGTCGGTACTTGGATGGGAGACCGTTTGGTAACACCAGGAAGCCTGGGGTGAATGTGGTGTGTGAGTGAGTGGTTGGTGGTGGTCGGAGGGGCCGATGGCGCAGACTGGTTGCCTCGCTTCCGTCAGTTTACCCCAGGGCAGCTGTGGCTACAACAGTAGCTTATCACCACCGAGTATGGAGTGAATGAATAATGACGACAATGTAGCGCTTTGAGAAACTTGGTAATACAGGCTTGTAAAGCGCATTACAAGTGTAAGGCATTATTATTATTATTATTACATATTGAGTAGACGTCTGATATGCACGGCTGATATCTTGTCTATAATCCTGTGTATGAAGTGTCTAAACTGTAGAAAGCGTCAGTGTTGAACTGTGACAGCAGGGGGCGCTTTATAAGAAGCACATGGCTGATTTATTCCATGTCTCCAGTATGTTTAGTAAGTGCTTTGGAGGCAGCTCGTTTTGAAAGACGAAAATCAGCAGATTCCAAAAGTCTCTGTCTCTTATGGTTCTGGTTTTACATGCAAAAGTCTGCAACGTAAAATATATGAATACTAAACTGTAAAATTACTTTGATTTTCATTGCGATGTTTGTCAGTTCCCCTGAGGCCCAGGAAGTTGTGAGCTGCTCATTTTAAAGGGGAGCCTGGGGAGCGGTCTGAGCTGGAGACGTGTTACCCCCGGCCCACATTAAATCCGGTTAAGGTCCGGCACGGCATCCGCGAACTTAGAAAGTCATTAAAACCAAAGTTGCAGACTCACACTGCTCCGCGGATTAAGCTGACAGAAAAACACGAGCCAAGCAGGAAGTCAGGTCTCGTGAGGAAAGAAGATCCGGTGTATTTCAAAATAAAATCTGTCTGCTCGCTACTTATTTGGTCTCGTTTACCACCTGTACACGCGCGTAACGTCGTAAATGTAAACATTTCTGACACGGGGCAGTAGTGTGTTGCAAAGCATCCACTTCACTGGGGAGAGTCGTTCTGGTAAATGCGGCTTTTGTTTACAAAAACTACGTATATACGGGGCTAATCATCACGTAAACTCGCACCAAGCGGGCAACCCCCGCGCACTTCTGTTCTCGCGAGTGCCGTTTCTGTGCCACAGTGTCAGCCGGACTCACTGTGAGTGGTAGTTTGGGGCAAACCCGGACCGGATCAGGACCGAACCCGGACTGTAGTTAATGTGAGCCGGGGGTCACACGTCACATCCCTACACTTCCACACTGAGGTCGGCTACACTGGCCATTTCTGCCTTTTTTACGTTTATCACTGCCGTCCCTGCCTCCCTCCCTCTGCCTGCACCTTTCTCCGGGATGAGGCGTCTCTTCCTCCTCCTCATCCGCTCCATGGGCTGCTCTGGGCGGACACACGGCACCATGAAAACCTGCAGCTTATATTCGAGTGTGGCCTGAATGTGCACAAGGCCGCACATTTAGCCGGCGCGGTTTATAGTAAGGTGCGCCTAATTGGCCGAAATTATCCCAACTTCCAATGCTTATCGAAAATTATTACTTTTTCTAATAAAACTTGAAAACCTTTTTAGTTTTACATTTAGAAATTAATAAAATATCACGGAAACCCTCCAACCGCACCCTCAGGTCATCCAGTAGCCTCCACCTCCATGTTCCTTCAACTAAACGCCGAACCATGGGGGACAGAGCCTTTTGTTCTGCTGCACCAAGGCTTTGGAACAGCCTCCCCGCGGAGTTGAGGGAAACAAAAAACCTGGACTTTTTTAAAGCTAAATTTTCCTTTTTTAAGAAAGCTTATAATTGTTGATGTTTTTAATGTGTGTGTTGTTTTGTTGCACTCTGAGATTCTCTGAATGAAAAGTGCGTTACAAATAAATTTTATTATTATTATTACTATTATAAAACTAGAAAGTATTTTTGTCTAAAACCAATAGGGCTGCCAAAAAAAAAACACTGAGGCAGACTGACATAAGTGAGGCGGCCTGACTACACCATCGGCCCCTCCGACCACCTCCACTCACTCACACAAGCTCATTCACAGAATCATGACTGTATGTATAGAAAAAAACGCTACAAATGCCTCTGCAAGTCATTTTTCTTTAAAAATCTCTCTGTTTTCCAATGTTATCTCGTCATGCCGCCTTCATCACTGCGATGACGATGTGATTTTTTTTTGCAGATCACGCAGACGAACCAATGGAAGAAGAGGCTGAGCAGGAAAGCTCTGAAAATCCCGCCACCTCTGACTCCAGCGCCCGGGACAGCGGCGAGAAGTCGGAGTCTCCAAAGGCCGAGGACAAAGGCGCTCGAGAAGTGCCTACAAAAACAGAAACGTCCGACTCTGACGACGAGACGGGAACTAATGTAGTCGCGGGGGAAGAAACGCGTGAAAAGGACAAGCCGAAAGCCAAAGAAAGCCCCAAAAGTGGAGCTCAGAATACCGCGGGAGATAAGGGGCCCGCCAGGAAGGCTCCAATCAGCAGTTTCTTTGGTGAGGCGTTTTGCATAGCTCTGTGCTTGCATAAAAAACGCTCCTGTCTCCCGTCCTCGATGTGCTCAGCTTTATCTGGCCAAATAGACAGCAGCACATTTTCTGCTCTGCCCTGAACCGTCGCACTCCTAACCTCTGTGTGTGTGCGTCTGTTTTTGTGTGAGCAGCGCCCAGAAAAGCCGCGGTGACGGTGAAGACGGAGAAGACGGAGAAAGCAGAGCAAAGTGAGGGAGAGAAGAAGAGGAGGAGTCTGGGAGAGGACAGTAAAAGGTGAGGAACAAGATGGAGAACTGCAACTTTTTTAACTTGTACAGTAAAGGCCTGTTCATGCTCCACAAGACGCGAGATGTTTAGCCACATCTCCCGCTGGTATATTATGTTAGAAAACGTTAACGTTAAAGCTCACCTCCGTGTCACTCAGTAAAATCGTGTTGTTTGACGTCTGTGCAGCCTCAGTTCAGGTTTCACTTCACTTTATTTCATGTCCCCGATAGGGCAATTAGTTTTGCAGCACAAGATACATAAAAATAGATACATAAAAACAGACAAGAAAAATAAAAAATCATTCATTCACCAGTACAAGCAAGATGCCGAAGTGCAAAACCTTACAACAGAACAAGAGTATACAACAACTTTTTTTTCCCTCACACTGAATTTGGTGCCTGTAAACTCCTTTTATACTCAGCGTTTAGAGTGGAGATGGCTACAGGTATGAAGGAATATTTGTATCTGTTTTTCCCCACCAATGGAGCCCTAAGCCTCGAACCAGAAGGCAAGTAACAGAATTCACCATGAAGAGGATGAGCATCATTAGCCAGAATACTCAGAGCCTTCCGCGTCACCTGTCCAGAATACAGGTCCGAAAGTGGAGTCTGAGGAGCTCCCAGAATCTTAGCACTCAAATGTACAATTTTGCTGAGTGAGTTTTTCGCTTTTATGTTAAGGTTACCAAACCAACACATCATAGAAAACGTTAGCACTGACTCGACACAAGATTTATAAAACAGTCTCATTATGGTCCTGTCCACATGAAAGTAAGCCAGTTTCCGGAGGCAAAACAGGTGCTGCTGCCCTTTCTTACACAGCTTCTCTGTGTTTTCATTAAAGATGAGCCTATTGTCAATCAGCGTCCAAGAACCTTCACTGAACATGTTGGTTGACTTTCACGCAGGCAGCGCCAGGCTCTTCTGCTTCCTCTTCGTCCACGCCCAAAACGTCCGCGTGTTTCTCCCCAGGACTTTGTTGCCATTTACGTGTCCTTGTCCTATCCATGTTCTCTCTCCCGTTTTCCGCACTGCAGTGTTAATTTTGACAACATATTTTATTTTAGTTTTAGTCTTAGTCTTTTGACTGAAATGTAATTTAATTTTAGTCGAGATTTAGTAAAAAAAAAACGTTCCGATTATAGTCTAGTTTTAGTCGACTAAAATTGCATGTCAATTTAGTCGACTAAATTTAAGACTAATTTAGTGGACTTTGCATTGATAATATTCTTTATAATCATATTTAATCTTGTTCCTCTGCTTCATGGAGCTGCTCCACATGAACAAAGCTCAGAGCTGATCATTTGGTGTGAATTTAAATGATATGAAGCTCTTTCAGACTGACAATAGAAGTTCAGATGATTTTAGTCTCTCCTTTTCATTTTTATTTAGTCTGATTTTAGTCGACTAAAATATCTGGACATTTTAGTCATAGTTTTCGTCTCATGAGAAACTTAATTTAGTTTTAGTCCAATTTTAGTCGGAAAAAATATCACTTTGACTAAAATTAAGACTAAATATTTTAGTCGACGAAATTAACACTGCCGCACTGGTCTTGGGAAGTAAACATTGGATTCTCGCTTCCCGCTTCTGCCAAAAATAACCCCCGCCCACTAAAAATCCAGCCAATCACAGCCAGAGTTCTCGCAGCCCTGCCCAACAAAGTTCTGCTGGGTCGAAGTGTCAGCAAGACCTGCCAACAGGAGCTGCGAGAACAAAATCCCTGAAATATTCCTTTAAAGGGATATTTCAGGATTTTTGACATAGGGCCTCATTTCCTAGTTATCCAGAGTGTTGCTAATACCTGGAGATCTTATATTTGAAGAGTTACGTGGCGCTAGGCTAATGCAAGGCTAGCGCATTTCTATGGTATCAGCTAGCCTGCATTAAAAACAGTCTGACCCGCCATAGAATAATTTTAACTATTTTGCATTTAAAATACCTTATATTTGAGCAGCATCAGCTTCGTGTTTGTATAAGCTACGCGGCGGCGGAGTGATCTGCTCGAAAATAGTCCCTCAAAATGCGATCATTCATGTGATGCAGGTCAGTTTTATTCCAAACATTACTCTATGGACACAGACATTTATATGGTTAGTCTGGTGTTATAAGTGATTTGTCTCAGGTGCTCTGTGGAGCGGGTCAGACTGTTTTTAATGCTGTGTAGCTGATACCATAGAAATATACTAGCCTTGCACTAGCCTAGCGCCACGAAACTCTTCAAGTATAAGAACTGCATGAATTACAAAAAAAACATCTCCAGAAATCAGCAACACTCTGGATAACTAGGAAATGAGGCCCTATGTCAAAAATCCTGAAATATCCCTTTAATGGGAAATCCTGTAAACACACTTTCAAATTCACAATAGACGACCTCAGGAGGCCTCCAAACCTATACATTATTGAATATCTGCTGATGGACCTTTTAGACGGCACAGAAACCTCTCAGTTCTGCCTTTTTGTAAGGAAGAAATTACAACAATTCCTCAAACTAGAATCGAAACACTGTTGGCAGCTCTGAAACTTGCCAAAGGGAGACGACTCTGACGAGGTAAAAGATCAAAACCAGTTTAGAATGTAATGTCCTCTCTCTAACGTCTTGCCTTTTGGAGATCATTGTTCACATTATGAGACATTTTGAACTGCGGCGCTCGAACATTAACCTCTTACCACCTGCCTGAACCAAATGCATTCTGTCCTCTTTGGCCATTATATAGGTCTGTGTAACACCTCATTTGAAAGCTAAGACTCACAGAACTGATCTTTTTCCTCGCGTTGTTGCTGTGTTGTGTCACCTTTTTAATGTTTTTTTTGGTCACATTGTTGTTGAGTTTTTGTCACTTTTTGGTTGAGTTTTTGTCACATTTTTGTTGAATTTTTGTCTTTTTTTTGTTGAATTTTTGTCATTTTTTTTGTTGAATTTTTGTCACATTTTTGTTGAATTTTTGTCATTTTTTTGTTGAATTTTTGTCATTTTTTTTGTAGAATTTTTGTCACATTTTTGTTGATTTTTTGTCATATTTTTGTTGAATTTTTGTCATTTTTTTGTTGAATTTTTGTCATTTTTTTTGTTGAATTTTTGTCATATTTTTGTCATATTTTTGTTGAATTTTTGTCAATTTTTTTGTTGAATTTTTGTCACTTTTTGGTTGAGTTTTTGTCACATTTTTGGGGGTTTTTGTCACATTTTTGTTGAATTTTTGTCACATTTTTGTTGAATTTTTGTCATTTTTTGTTGAATTTTTGTCACTTTTTGGTTGAATTTTTGTCACATTTTTGTTGAATTTTTGTCATTTTTTGGTTGATTTTTTGTCATTTTTTTTGTTGAATTTTTGTCAAATTTTTGTTGATTTTTTGTCATATTTTTGTTGAATTTTTGTCATCTTTTTGTTGAATTTTTGTCATTTTTGTTGTTGAATTTTTGTCATCTTTTTGTCATATTTTTGTTGAATTTTTGTCAATTTTTTTGTTGAATTTTTGTCACTTTTTGGTTGAGTTTTTGTCACATTTTTGGGGGTTTTTGTCACATTTTTGTTGAATTTTTGTCACATTTTTGTTGAATTTTTGTCATTTTTTGTTGAATTTTTGTCACTTTTTGGTTGAATTTTTGTCACATTTTTGTCACATCTTTGTTGATTTTTTTTTTTACATTTTTGTTGAATTTTTGTCACTTTTTTGTTGCGTTTACATCCTTGTTTTCTTCTCATTTTTTGTGGCTGTTTTGGTGCTTTTTTCCTAAGAAGCTTTATGATTAGGGTAAAGCCAAACTGGAGAAAATGGGATCCGTTCAGGTGGGAGTTAAGAGGTTAACCGCACAGCCTTGTAGCACAACATTACGGACGTCAACACGAGCGAAGTCGTCGGATCCAGAAGTTGTTGTGAAGCGGCGTGTGAGGGAGAACGCTCAGGCCGCCCGTGTTGAGATTTGTCTTGCTTTTCCCCCTCGCTGCACCTGTCCGTTCTGTTTCGACCCGCGCCGCTGAAATACCTTCCCCGCGCCTTCTCCTAAATGAACCGAGTGAGATCGCTGCGGTTTTAAATGGGTTTGTTTTATACGGACTAAAAATTTGGCATTAATTCTCCTTCAGCAACTGCTCAAGCAATAACGCACAAATTGGATTTACCTCCGCAAAGTGGCACAAGGCTCCAATTGAATAATTACCCGAGTTATTTAATCCTGGCAGTGGGTAGATGCGGCTTTTTAACCGTTTTGCAAAAGCATCTATTGGCTGCGGGATAAATTACTTTGTTTTTCGAAGTCTGGGGGAAATAGGACTATTAAGGAAATAGCTGGAACAATCCATACTGAAGTGGAAGCTGTCAATTGAATTACTGACACGTAGATTTGACTTTGAACCTCGATCTCAAGTTGGTTTATTGTTTATTTTGGGATATTAACGAAGCATAAGAAGGTTGTTTTTTACCTCAATTGTTTTTGGAAGGTTCCGAATTGTTGTTGCGTTTACCTGGAGATGTGTTTTTGCATGATTTTGCCATATTTTAAAGGGGCTAGGTGCAAGTTAGCCATTTTATACTCACTACTGCCACCTCAGGTCATACATGTAACTGCAGCTTCTATATTAAGCTCGTGCATGACGTCATTTGTCATATTATCAAGTATTGTCAGTTTCTTCTCGTGTAAAATACCCGCGCAAGTGTCGGTGTGGAGGTTAATCCTCCAGCCAGGTGATTCTGACCATCAGCCTGGCTCCACATCTGGAGATGGGCATCAAAGGATGGGTCAAATGCAGAGGACAAATGTACCTTAACCTCTTAACTCCCACTTTAGCTGAACGCACTTTCTCCAATTTGGCTTTATCCAAATTATTCTTATTCTTTATTTATACAGGTGGTCTCTTGAGACTCAATGTCTCATTTGCAAGAGAGACCTGTTAAAACATGCAAGGTAGATAACAGTTTACAATAAGACAACAGTGGAACGATTAGACTATAACACAATACTAAGAAAATGTGTAAAACTTAAAAACAAGAGCAGACACATGGAGGAAACTCCTTTACAAGGGATTTAAACTGATGGAAGGTCATGAGATTATCCACATAAAAGGTTTTCTGTGCCTCATTCCAGACATTTGGTGCGAAGTAGTAAAAGGCCTTCTTTCCCCATTCTGTCTTTACACGGTGAGACTCGAGAGTCAAAATGTCCTGAGACCTCAGCTGGTCAGCATTTGACCTGACGTTTATAAGATTAAACAAATAATAACCACGAAGCAGACAGTGCTGCTCCCTCCTTGCCTCTAGAGCATTGGTTCTCAACCTTTTGGAGCCGCGACCCCCATTATAACAGTTAAAGGGTTTGTGACCCCCCGCCCGGGTCACACCGTGAAAAATCGGAACATTAGCTTTCTTAAAAAACAAAGAAAAAAACAAATGGCTAAAATAAAATTAATCAAATTACGAACATATAATGGCACTCTGGTAAAATAGCACACACATGCGACAGTAAAATATAATAATAATAATAATAATAATAATAATATACGTTAATAAAAAATAGGTGTATTTTATCTACATGATCTGGCGACCCCCCAAATTTGTCTCGCGACCCCCTTGGGGTCCTGACCCCCAGGTTGAGAACCACTGTTCTAGAGATTGCCAAACCACTTTAGCATAAAGATCACAGTGGTGGGTCCTATAACCATCTCCAGTGATGAATCTAATGGCTGAATGGGAAACTGCATTCAGAGGCTTCAACACAGATGCAGTGGAATGCATGTATATTCCACTTTTTGTCCCTTATTTCTCATGTTTTAGCGTTTTTTTGTTCTCGTCGTGTTTTTGTTACTTTTTTCATCCTTGTTTTTGTCACTATTTTTATGCTTTTTTCAAGAAGCGTTTACATTTGGGTAACTGGAGAAAATGTGCTCGGTTCAGGTGGGGGTTAAGAGGTTTAAGCAGTAACTCTTGTAGCATGTCGTAGCATGTTACGTTTAATTTTACTCATTAATTGTCCGTGAGAGTAAATACTACACTGACAGAAAAGACAAAGGGACAGAGATAATTTTTTTTCACTCAAACTTGGCTGTAAATACTGTTTAAGTGGCGCTAGCCCACAGTTAGCTTTGTCCGTTAGCCTGTTAGCTTCTTCTTCGTGATTCCATTAGTGTGTATTGGTGACTCCAGCCCGGAGACACCAGGGGGAGATGAAAGACCCCCAGAGAGACTACGGAAAGGATTTATGAAGGTTAACAAGTTACTTAGTGCTGCTTTAAGTAATAAGTAATCATTGATCAATAGCGCTTGTTTCTTGCTGTGTTTTGGAAGTCCGTTAACTGTATGACTGAATATGACACATAGTGATTTAATTTGTTTCTCTAACACCCACCACCTCAATCTGAAACCATTGGCTCTTTCCCTCTCGGCGCGTCGCAGAGGTTTATCCTGAATGCTTCCACGTTTGGCACTTTAAAACATTTAGACACATTCTTCACCGTCGCTGACAGGAGACTGATAACCGCGAGCGTCTAATTCCACCGTTCACCGCCGCGGCTTTTACAAAACGCTGCCACTTTATTTGTTGCTTCGCCGCCGAGGAAGATGACCTCAAAATGACAAGCTATTTTTAACGTTAGCCAAAGACAGAACATGCATTTTTCATCCAGCAGCAGTTTATTTGTCACTGCCTCGGTGACAGACAAAGGACGAGTGGCATTTTAACGAGGAAAAAGAGAAGATGGCGTCTAATTATCACGATGCTGAAGTTTTCTTAATCTTAAATGGATCCAAGATGACACTGTTGTTTTTCTGTTTAGCATTTTAACATTAAAAAGCATTTGACTTGCTGAGCTTTGTTTAGTGCAAATCCTCTGGGTTTTCTCAATATCAAAAGTGGACCAAGGATGTGGTGAATCAGCGACCATGCATTTTGTGTCATTGGGCAACACACTTCTCACCATTTGTCTGTTATACTGTATAAATGTAATGTGCTTAACCCTGGTTTACAGTTTACACTCCTTTAGCCCCTCTTTATACCCGGTTTAGCCTGTTTTTGGCTCCGATTTAACCCCTCTTTAGTTGAGATCGATGGATATGGGTTTTTCTAAGGCCGATGCCATTTTGGGGGATTTTTATTGACTGATGCCGATATGCACAGCCGATATATTTGACCGATATTTTTGACAATTTCTTCCTAATGTCTGTTCTATAATCCTGTGTATGAAGCTTCTAAACTGTAGTAACTGTGACATCAGGGGGCACTTTATTAGGGCCATAGGGCTGATGCATTGAAAACATTCCTGTAGTTCGGGTAGTTCTGTGAGAGATGCACCAATCCAGGTCTTCTGCTTCCAATACTGACACTGGGGTTTGAGTCACTCAACATTAACCGATACCAACACCCTTTCTTAAAAGTGTCTTTCTCTGAGTGAAAACGTAAATGTGTGAGATCAACACACACTTAATTTTCTTGCAAATGAGATGTCACCATTTATCGATTTTATATCAATTGATAAACTAATGTAAACACATTAAACAAGAATCAGTACAGGCTTTTAGGTGACATTAAAGGAATAGGCCACCGTTTTTACATACTGAGATATGTTCTTACCTAACCTTAGCCGAGTTAATACCGTATATACCTGTCTGGTCTTTGTGCGTGCGCTCTGTCACGCAAACGGAGCACATACGCAGCCTCTCCCACATGTCATATAGCTCCAAAAAAGCTCATGATAGAAGCTACCAAGCTCTTCCACGTGTTCCCTGTTTAAATAAAGTTACGTGAAGTGTTTTCATGCAAAGTAGTTTTACACAGATATTTACCGGTTTAGCCTGTAAACCTGTTCCCCCTTGTAGTCTACACCTCTACAAACATGTTCTGAAATGTGCTACAGTTTAGCAGTTCATATTTCCGTCTCCTCTCAAAGGTTTTTTTTTCCTGGACATTTTTAAAACGAGTCGTGAATCTAATTTGAGTCACAGAACTGTTCAGAAAAATTGCAATTAGATATTATTTTTCCCAGAATTGTGCCGCCCTGTTTCAAACGTCGTGAGAGATTCATCCATAATGCACCCTGTAAAGTGACTTTCGGTGTCTGGGAAGGCGCTGGATAAAACTAATGCATTATTATGTAAAGTAGTGGGTCAGAACGAAATATTAATGAAAAAAGTCATACATTTTTAAAGGCTATTTTTCCGTGAGTATTATGGGATACTCAATTCCTCTGAAGTTGTTCTAAACTTGAACTACTTCGAGAGAGAACTTTTTTATTCAAGCTGAACTTTGCTCGTGCTTTATTCCCCCCCCCAAAGCAATAAAAATATAATTAAACTTTCTACTTAAAACTGGCAGTGAATTTCAAAGCGGCTTGTTTTTGTGAAAACACTGGCTCTTCGAAGTCTGCTCGGCGCTCGTGTCGGGTGCTCCGGTTTATTCATCTCCTTTATTTTATCAGGCGGAACATTAAGAGCAAATTCCTGTTTACAATGTTGGCCAGAAAGTGCTTAGGGTGCACTTAAAGGGGCAGGGACGGGGATACAAAGCAAATACTTACAGTATGTACAGGGCAGTAAATGGAGGGCGACAAATATGTTTTTTCAGGCTGTTGTTGGGGGAATTTTGGCTGATAATCTTGTGTGGTTCTGAAATTATGAGCAAAAGTCCATCTATCTATTTTCTTCCACTTGTCCGTTGTCGTGGGAAATCCCATGGCACCAGCCCCTATGGCTCCTCCTGCAGGTGGTGGGTCCACAGAAGGACGGCCTCATGGTTCTAACCAGGCCTGTTAGTCTCTCATAAGGGGCTTCTGGACCGCTCTTTGTCTGACCTGTCACTGAGGACCTGTTTGCCCTGGGAGACCCTACCAGGGGCGCGAAGCCCCCGACAACAGAGCTCCAGGATCATTCGGGTGCTCAAACCCTCCACCATGTTAAGGTGGCGGTTCCAGTTGGGGATGAGCAAAAGTCTGAAATATAAAATATAAAAACTTTTAACAAACTTGTAACAGATTTTCATTTCAAAGCTCTGACTGTGACTGACTTTTTACAGTGCATAAAATTCCGGAGATATCGTCCTTTAATGGCCATTAAATTGGCCCAATATTGATAAATACACAAATCTCATCCCAATATATCATATAGAATTAAAATCAGTTAATTTATAGTAAAACAGACTTGGTTGTGTCTGTTCAAAAGCAGAGAGTGAGATCAGTGATTCCATCCATCCATCCATTTTCTTCCGCTTTATCCGGGGCCGGGTCGCGGGGGCAGCAGTCTCAGCAGAGATGCCCAGACTTCCTGATCCACACACACCTCCTCCAGCTGTTCTGACCCCGAGGCGACACCAGGCCAGCTCAGAGACATAGTCCCACCAGTGTGTCCTGGGTCTTCCACGAGGCCTCCTCCAAATAGGACATGCCTGGAACACCTCCCGCGGGAGGCGACCAGGAGGCATCCGGAACAGAGGCCCGAGTCAACTCAGCTGCTCCTTTCGACGTGAAAGAGCAGTGACTCTACTCCGAGCTCCTCCCGGGTAACTGAGCTCCTCACCCGATCTCGGAGGGTGCACCAGCCACCCTGCGAAGGAAACTCATTTCGGCCGCTTGTATTCGCGATCTCGTCCTTTCAGTCATTACCCAAATCTCATGACCATAGGTGAGAGTGGGGACGTAGATCGATGTACAATAGACCAGGATGAATGAGAGCGTGTTGGTGGTTGCAGCTGGATACTATACAGATTTTTCTTGGTACCTGAACGATACTTTCAGGTTTTCAAAACCTATACTCAAGTATTTGTCATCTAGAACCAGAAAACAGGACAATCATGTTAATTTATTTGAACTGAAACAACCAAGTCACTTCCTTTTAATGCTGTACCTGCATCAAAACTTGGTCTCTAAAGATACTGTATCATTTTTTGTGTGTGCCTACTTTTGTATCTTTTGCTTTTTCAATACCAGTAGTACCCAAGAGACCATACTGGTATTGAAAGTTTTGATGCGGTTTGTTCAGGGACAGTGTACAAAAGAAGTGACTTTGTTGCTTCATCTCAAATATACCAAATACAAATGAAAGTTTTTATTTGTATGATTTTTTTAGGGCTGCGTGCTGCGTCTAACGGCACCCAGCTAAGTAGAAGAGTAGAAGTAGAAGAGAAGAGCTTTGAATTTGTTAAGTTCTGATCCTGTGGTGTCCAAGGGAACTAAGACGCATAATTGATTGACTGCGGAATTCTTCCGCAGTCAATTATTGGTTTTCATGTTCTTTATTATTATTCCTCTTCCATCTTTTTCCCGATTTTCTCCAGCTTTCAGCACCTTCATGCTTTGTGCAATTTATGCAAGTTATGCATAAAACCTTCCGCATGTTGAGGAGAAGGGTGCTATTACTTTTGGGACTTCTGCAATTTATGTTTTTTCCGCAATCGGCCGAAATGTCGGAGATTTTTCCCATTGACTTATAATGGGGCTGCCGCAAATCCATGCTTTTCTGCACTTTTTTCTGCATTTTATGCAATTTCTGCACTTTGTGCATGTTCAGCTTCTGCAACTTGTGGCTTTAGAGAAAAAACTGGCCTCCTGCAGTTTTCCAGTTTTTTTATACGAGAGTTTGAAATTTTTGCATTGGTGTGTATGGGGGAATCCAGCCAATGGGGAGACTCCAGGCCTTTCAGCCATTTGTGCAGCTTCTGCCAATCAAGCACTGAGGCCATTTCAACAGTTTGACCAGTTTATGGAATATAAAAGTTTATGCAATATTAACAATTTATGCAAATTAAGCCATTTATGCAATTTGAAGAGTTTATGCAATTTCTGCATTCGCTTCCCGCAATTCCGCAGTCAATCGCAATGGCGCAGCCATTGCATTTCTAGTTAACAATACTTTATTCTTCCAGCGGGGCGACGTCAGGACAAACAGACTACGATCCTTCTGGCCCGAAATACCATCCCATAGACGACGCCTGCTGGAAACACGGACAGAAGTAAGCGCCAATTCTTATTAATAACGGCATTAACCCTCGTACTTTGTTTGTTTTTGTGAGAGGAGGAGCTGACAATGATTCTGAGAGTGTGTCGGAGTGACTCTTGAGGTGAAGATGGGTTTTTTGAGAGAAAACAAACTTTAATTTTAACCTTTATCAACTACTAGAGATAAACAGAACACTCCAGTTAAATGAAAAATAATAAATAAGTGTATCGTGGAGCTGTTTTCAGTGGGTTACACTTTCAGTATTTATCTGCTTAAAACTGTAAAACTTTTTTATTGGGTTGTTTTGTTCGTGATTTGAGCTTTTAAATCCCTTATTTTCCTATGCCTTTCTGTCACGTGACTTCTTTAGGTGTGACCGCCATTTTGGAGACCGCCGGCTGGTGTTTAAACTGTAACAATCACAGAGACACTTATGGGGCCTTCTTTTTACAGTCGTCTTCTTGAGCAGTGATTAGGATTACATACAAAATGCTACGGCCTTTGTAATTTATTTTCACCCTTAGTGAAGATTTTATTACATGTTGTACAGAATAATTCCACTTCGAACTCAAAATGGCGGCCTTAGCTTTTGTGACGTCATTGGAAACGCATGTATATTAGTAGAAAGGTCTGTAGCCTTGACTTTCAGTTTTCCTTATATCCACCTTTATAATCAACTTTTTGGAGATTTTAGCCATGTTGTTATGCTATTTCCTTTTCAAAAACACCCCTGGAGTGGTTTTTGGCTTCATTCACGCAGTTCTCAGTAATCCTCCTGAATCCTGCTCTCTGAGCAGCTGCTCCGCCCTCTGCTGGAAAACCACTGAGTTGTGACACTCTGACGTTTATTACGTCATAGCGTCAAACAAAGAAGAAAGAATTAAAGAAACAAATTTGTTTTAAATGAAGTGCCCGAGGCGCCGGCGCTGCCCCTGTGGACAAAACAAACAAACCCCCTGAGCGTCTGAACGGATGTCATGTTTGCACTGAAAGTTGTGAAGAAGGAGCTCTTTCTAACCTACTCTGGACACGCCTGTTCTTTTTTCTTACCTAACAAAACGCGTGTTAGCTTGTGTGTGTTAGCCATTTATGAAGCTGTGTTGCATTGTGTTGTGATATTTATATTTCTTGCTGCTAATGTTGCATGGGCGGATTAGCTCGGAGAGAGGGGGCGGAGTTAACTGAATTGAAACATCATGTCTTCCTGGTTTGCAAAATACCCCCAGAAAATACTTATATTTCTCACAAAAAATAGTGCTCCATAGTGGTAGAGGTACAGTATATCATATAAATGCCTATAGTTTGCTTTGGGATGGCTACGAAAGCAGGATACAGATTCTTTAAAGCCAAACTGCGCTATATTCCCTATTATATGTTGCTATGACTCAACTGTGGTTAAAAGCTGAAACGAAAACCAAAATGGCAGCGATACCAATGACCAAAAGTGTTCCTAATGACTAATTTGTTATGTCACATGTTTTTGAAGGAATAAAAACACCCATAATAAGACATTTGCTTGTATTTTATTCACCATGCTTGCGTTTTCAAGTGTTTTGCAGTGTGGCTTGTATAAAAAATCTAAAGTTCAGTTTCTCTGTGGCTTTAACTCACTGTGGCTTTTGAAAAGGACACACTCTTTTTCTCTCTGGACGCGGCTATTTACCCTGCCCTTGTTATGATAAATTCCCGGTGACATTTTTGTGTTGGGCCACCGCTCCGTCGCGCTGACAGCCTGACCTTTTCGTATCGCGGCTGCTGTTTTTGTCACTTTTTGATAACCCCCGTTGGTCAAAGCCTATCTCCTCTGCCGCACTAATTGGTCTTTGCAGGGAACCGCTGAGTAAGCCTAATGGCCTGAATGCTAAAATATCAACTCACGGCTAACGACATGCTAATTCTCTCCTCGCAGAGTGCCGTATCTGGCCGTGGCTCGCACTTTCGAGAGGATCGAAGAGGATTCGGGCCGGTGAGTAACACACACACAGTGTGGTCTAATAACCAGGTGTTTGCACGTCCCTAAGTGAGGACATAAAACTCTTCATACTCAGATTCAGACTCCTTCATTAAAACTATGTGATCTGCAAAGATATCACCACAACAGAGTCTCTTTTTCATGGGTTATTTGCAGTGGTTACAGGTCTGTGTGACAAAGTGGGTTTGTCCCAGTATTTATTTTGCAATATCCATCAGCTAACAATAATCCTCAGATTCATGTAAGTTAATAATTACATCACATTGTCGGTTTAAAACTTGGTTTATTTATTCAGTATACAAATTTACCTGCACCACATGGTGGGAACAAAGGGAAGGGCGTGGTCTTTGTCAGCCATTTTAAAAGCGCAGGGAGCACAATGTGGCAGGGAGGAAACTAGTTTAAACTTTGCTTTGCGTTTCCTTTTGCATTTGATTTTTGGTTTGTATCGTTGTTGTTATTGATTTAATTTGAGCACTTATCATTTTGGTACTAAACTTATTCATTTTATGTAAAATGTTAAAACTTACCAGATAAACTTATATTTGGAATTTACCCATCAAGCAATGGTACTAACCTGTGGGAGGTCCTTTCACATTAGGGGAGGTATAAAACCTGACCTGGGCCATTTTGTGTGTGACATCTGTATCACAGAGAAGTTCCGTTGGTTGAATAATAAATGTCTGGTCTCTCTACTTGTCAGTCTGCCTGCCCATTTCGACCCCTCGTGGCTTCCTCACAGTCTGTAATTAATCGTATTTTTATCGAAAACCAAACAAAACATGCTTGCACCTAAATTATAGAATAATTAGATCGAAACCTGAATTCAACAACAACTGTTTGTATTATTGTTATCTGTATAGTTATTCGAGTAACTGAGGCAAAGTGCATTTATAGCTATTTAGCTTTCAAGTGTTTTAGGTCCTCTGATCACTCATGTAACTTGTAGAGTTCATTAAACAGTAATGATAATGCCACATTTACATAGAAGTAAAAAATAAAGCAAAAGGGCCATAAAACAGAGCCATTTCTTATCCTGACAAAGTTTAGGGTTATTGTGGCTAAGAGTGGGCTGGAGTGTTTGTTTGAGGCTAACGCTAACATTAGCATGGAGGACGTCTCTGTGTTTGATTCAGATTCAGAAGACTTTATTTCTCCCCGAGGGACAGTTCATTTGTAGCTTCCCAGCCAAACATTCGTCCTTCTCATAAATACAGTACAAAGAAGAATCCGACAGAAAAACTACCAGACACTAACAAAAATACAAATATTTTTTTATATTTATGTTTTAGAGAAAAGCAACTCATGTTTAAAAGACTTGTGATTTTTTTTAAGTAGGCCCCCCGTCCTTTAAATGCTGTCCCAGTAATTTTGTACACAGTCTATATTTTGACTTTGGTGGCGATTAAATATTAATTAGACTTTAAATCCAAATCCATTAGATTTAAAAAAGTTTAGATTAAACACATTTTGAAAAGTAACTTGAGGTGACTTGAGGTGACTTGCCGGCTAAAGCAAGACTTGACTTGACCCCATGAACAATCGACTTGGATGTGACTCGAGAACTGCATTTAGTGACTAACTCCCACCTCTGCAAATCGTGTTTGAAAGTTGCAGCAAAAGGCGACGACTATCTGTCAAATATGAAAGAACATCTTCGAGATAATCCTTCGTTCGTTCTTTTTTTTTTTTTCTGCTTTGGCCATGGTTTAAATCAAGTGTAGACATAATTTCATTTTAGTTTCTCCCCATACAATGCGCACCCCGAGTCTTGAGCTTGACTTTATGTTACGAACTATAAATTTCCTTGTCTTCTCCACAAAAGCTGCATAACCCAGTGTTCCGACTCCGGGAGTTTCTGGTTATAATTAGAGCCAAGTATTCTCCGAGCGGAAACAGCAGAGAAATTGGATTCGTTTTTTGAGTCGAGTGAAGTAAAAGTAATAAGTTGCTTTTTGCAGAATCTTCAAGGTGCGTTTGAAGTGTTTTTTTTTTTTTTTTTGCGAGAGACGATAACTCTGCACCTTTTAATTGAGCTCGTATTAAAAGTGATATGAAATGGAAATTGGTTTTATAAGGTCAAAGAGAGAGGGAGTATCTTCAATTAGGGAAAACTTCCATATGACTCCATTATTTTACACTTTCTTTCTTTTACTTGTTAATATTCCAACATGAGAAAGTCCCTTCGGCGCATATATCAGTCTCAGAACATTTGCATTTGCACTTTTTTTTTTCTTTTAAGGCGAGACACGGCAGGTGAAAGCATTTTCCCCTTAAAAACTCTTTGTTGAAATTATAAAATACACATCGTAAACGAAGACGAACTTAATTTCACCTGGACATTTTCATACACAGATGTCCGACGTTTCAAGAATCATCCAATACTCTTCTCCAAAAGCCATAGAGGTGAAGTCCCATCTAGGGCTGGGAACCATTAAAGGGACTATACAGCATGACTTGACTCGAGTCAGACTTGAGTCGCAATTTTCGGGACTTGAGACTTACTTGATCAAAGCTCCAAAAAGACTTGACTTGGGACTTGCTGTTTGTGACTCGAGACTTAACTTGGACTTGAGGCCAATGACTCTCAATGACTCGCTGTGACTTTATAGTTATTCTTTATTTGAGTGAAACTGTTGAAAGATCAGGATAAATTTCGTAAAAGCGGCGGATCTATGTTTACATTATGGTAATTAGCCACATGCGTGTTCGCTTTCCCGACAGAGCGTCAAATCAATACAGCGCGAAAAGGCAGGAGGAAATACGACGTGTTTCTTTGGATGTATTAAAAGTTTTCTAAAGACAGTGAAGAGGTGGAGATTTACGGACAGGAAAACGTTTGAAACAATGGGCTGTACCTACAGCGCAGACGGAGCCTCCAGAACGATGTGTAAGAGCTGATTAATCAACAGAAATCTCGGGGCTTTTCGATGTTTTAAGGCGTTCACACAAAGTTTACAGCATTTAGAGGCTATTTTACGAATCCGCACAGAGCCCAGTGACAGCGGGACTGAAGGCTACACGGAATCTACTCTCCGAGTATACAGGGTCTGGGGCAGTACAGGGGAACCACTGACAGAAAAACTGCCAGAAACTAACAAAAATAAAAATATTATTTTATATTTATGTTTCAGACTGTAAGGAAAAGCAGCTCATGTTTGAAAGACTCTCTTTCATTTTTTTTTTAAGTGTCCCCCTTCCTTAAAATGCTGTCCCAGTAATTTTGTACATAGCCTGGGGCATTTATAATATAGATATTTTGAATTTTGTGGCGATTAAATATTAATTAGACTTTTACATCCAAATCCATGAGATTTGAAAAAGTTTGATTTTAGCCTAAATTCAAAATTGCAAAATCTTGAGAAAGCACTTGTTATTTTCAAGATTAAACACATTTTGAAAAGTCGACACGATGGTGTTTGTGACTTGAATTGACTTGACCCCATGACCGATTGACTTGGACTTACTTTGGACTTGGACCTTCACGGCATGGACTTGACTTGAGATTTGCATTTAGTGACTTACTCCCACCTCTGCTATACAGATTTTAAAAATGTTAAAATAATGTGTTTTCCTTCCCTTACATGTTCCAGCCATGTCCTAATGTGTAGAATGAGCTCAGACCTGTTCACCACAACTGCCTCTAAAATCCTGCACTGTCACTCAGAAAGTTGTTACTTCAGGTCTGAAGTGCCGTCATGCACGAGCTTCATATAGAAGCTGTAGTTACACGTATGACCTGAGGTGGCAGTAGTGAGCATAAATTGTCCAACTTGCATCTAGCCCCGTTAAACTAGGGCTGGGCAATTTTGCCCCCAAAATAATTACGATTATTTTCCCTCTTAGAAGGTTTTTCAAAATCCAAGCTTGCTTTTTAGCCATGAGGGGGCAGTACACGCACGGTTTTAGACAAGAGGAAAATACAGTAGTTTACACAAAAATGACAAAACATTATGTAGGGACAGCAGACTTGAACAATATTTGTAAGTTTTTTTCAGAGAGATCCAATTCCTGCCTGATTTATTGAGCTTTCAACTCCGACAAAACCAAGGCAAAAACCTTTTAGATTGTTCACTAATAAATCAAGTCAAAAACTGAATAACATCTAAAATCCCATCTGAAGTCTTCATCACGAATATATCAACAAAATAAAACCGTAGATTTAAACCTGGCTCTGTCTTTTATTTAGAGTTTGTCCCCAAAGAGATGCCATTAAAATGACAGAAAACTTCAACAGTTTCTCCTCCTAATGTGAGTTATCTACAGCACAGGTTTAAAAATAAAAATCACCTTAAATCACGGTTCACTCCTCAGAGCGCAGTATAAATGCGTCCGGGAGAATTAGCATTTGAGAAAAGACTGAAATATGAACTGCTAAACTAACACAAGAATCATTTACATTTCAAAACAAGTTTGTAGAGACCTAAACTCCGGGGTTAATAGGTGTTGTACCCCATGAAGAGACGGTGGTGATTACCTTTCTGACACAATAATATCGAGATAATCTGACTAATCTAACTCTGCTGTAACAAAAGGTCCTTGTGTTATTTTCAGGCTGAAGAACATCGAAACGCTGTCGAACTTCCTCCGCTCGGTGCTGCTGCTCTCTCCAGGTAAACGATTTTCATCCTGATTGTCTCCATTGGGGGGAAATGTGTCCCATTCTTCTACTAGTCCCTGAAGGCGACTCGTGAGGAGCGGACGGCAGTCGCTCTAAATCTTCATTCCTCAGATCTCCAACTAGGTTTGGTCTGGAGGATCTCGATGGAAGCTACGGACTCTAATTGTGTTTGAGTGCAGGGCTGTGTTTGGTCAATGTTGAGGCGAGTTTCCTCACTTCACATTTTAGTTTTAATATCACAGTGAAACAAATATGGATTGAATTCACCCTTTGTGATGCTGCTCTTATGACGCTTTGTCGACTCGAGAGCTGCAGTTTTTCAGGAAGTACCTACAACATCACGGCGCCGGTCCATGTGTATCAGGAAAGGCGCCCGAGATGACGCTATAATCTAGGGCTGCAAGGTTAATCGATATGAAATTGCCTCCTCCTTCTGTCCATCCATCCATCTTCTTCCGCTTTATCCGGGGCCGGGTCGTGGGGGCAGCAGTCTCAGCAGAGATGCCCAAACGTCCCGATCCACACACACCTCCTCCAGCTGTTCTGACCCCGAGGCGACACTAGGCCAGCTCGGCGACATAGTCCCACCAGCGTGTCCTGGGTCTTCCATAAGGCCTTGTCCCACTAGGACATGTCTGGAACACCTCCTGCGGGAGGCGACCAGAAGGCATCCGGGACAGATGCCCGAGCCACCTCAGCTGCTCCTTTCGACGTGAAGGAGCAGCGACTCTACTCCGAGCTCCTCCCGGGTAACTGAGCTCCTCACCCGAACTCGAAGGGTGCGCCCAGCCACCCTGCGAAGGAAACTCCTTTTGGCCGCTTGTACCCACGATCTCGTCCTTTCGGTCATTACCCAAATCTCATGACCATAGGTGAGGGTGGGAACGTAGATCGATCGGTAAATCGAGAACTTTGCCCCGACTCAGCTTCTTTCTTCCTTCTTCTGTCACTGGCATTTGAGTGACAGATGTTCAACCATCAGAATTGTCAGACCTTGTGATCTCAGGTTCAGCTGCAACAGATAAAAGGTGTGAGTTTCCATAAAGCATTGTCAATGTAAATTTTATGTATAAATCACATTTAAAAACAACCTCAGTTGACCAAAGTGCTGTACAGGTACAGGAACACAAGCAAAGCAGATTCTAAAGGACTTATTTCAGTCACAGAAACACTGTGGACTAGAATTTGGGGATTTTTCAATATCGGCTATCGGCCGATCTAGCGCCCGAAAAAAGGTGATATTTCTGGGACCGGAAATCATACAGACTTTCAAAGTCAGGGCTTTAAAACGAGTCCTCCCACAATTCCCTTGGCCTCAGGGGAGGTGAGAAACATCGCAATGAAAATTGGTTAGCGTCAAGTAGGGCTGTGCAATTAATCGAAATTCAATTACGATTTCGATTATTACTCTAGACGATCACAATAATAGCATTATTGAGAAAAAACGATTAAGGATGCCCTCCCGCTCGTCCATCCAAAGCGCAAAAAGTCCGTCCTGCGCGATTTGTGTGAGCGCGTCTGATCAGTATAAATAATAAATAAATAATACATAATCGTTAATCGAATAATCGTGATTTCAAGTATTACTAAAATAATCGTGATTATTATTTTTTCTATAATCGAGCAGCCCTAGCTTCAAATTTGTTTAACACAAGTTTCATTAAACCTCCGTCAATATGGACATGCCATGGCTAGAAACAATATGCTAATGCTAACGAGCGGCCAAGTTTTTACAGGATTATAGACCAGACATTTGGAAATATCGGTCACAAATATTGGCCATAGAAAAACCCGTATCGACAGCAATACAGTGACACATGACACGATATTCAGTGTGACCATAAAAATCTATGCATTAAGCGCACCGTTGTATAAAGTTAAAAGGTGGGAAAAAAGTAGCAGCTTATAGTCTGGAAAATTACAGGAGTTTATTCAAAAACTGAACCAATTTTCCCCAAAGCCAAACTTTAATATGTCAAGAAAATAAAACCATACATTAGGGCTGTGCAATTAATCGAAATTCGATTACGATTTCGATTACATCAGTAAACGATTTCAAAATTAGCATAATCGCACTTTTTTGATGGATTTTTGTCTTTTCTGCTGGATTTTAGTAATTTTTTTGCTGGATTTTTTATAATTTTTTTGCTGGATTTTTGTCACTTTTTTGCTGGATTTTTGTCATTTTTTTAAATGTTTTTTTGTCAATTTTTTTGCTGGATTTTTGTCACTTTTTTGCTGGATTTTTGTCTTTTTTTATGGATTTTTGTCTTTTTTTGCTGGATTTTTGTCACTTTTTTGCTGGATTTTTGTCTTTTTTTTAATGGATTTTTGTCACTTTTTTGCAGGATTTTTGTCTTTTTTGATGTTTTTTTTGTCATTTTTTTTGATGGATTTTTGTCACTTTTTTGATGGATTTTTGTCACTTTTTTGATGGATTTTTGTCTTTTTTTATGGATTTTTGTCTTTTTGCTGGATTTTTGTCTTTTTTTGCTGGATTTTTGTCACTTTTTTGATGGATTTTTTTAAAGGCAACAAATAATCGTTTGAATAATCGTGATTTCAATTATGACAAAAATAATCGTGATTATTATTTTTTCAATAATCGAGCAGCCCTACCATACATTACTGTAGATTTCGTCAGTGATTTGGCACTTCGTTTTGTGCAGCATGAATTTGCTTATGTGGAAACGAGCAGAAAACCTACACTATTGTTTCTCATACGTCTAAGGCAAAAGTTTCAGATTGACATCAGTAAATTAGCGAGACCTTTTGAACGTCTCCCTGGCACTTGTTGCAGTAAAAATGTGTTGTCCGTGGTTTGTTATATTCTGACGGGGCTCCGCTGGCAGCAGCTCCATCAGACTGTGACGAAGCCCAGCACACAACGCCGCTCGATGAGTCAGTTCATTTCTGCGTTTATTCTCCGCGCGGACGTCAGGCGAGCTATTTTCGTCTGCCTTTGGTACAAAACGCCGCTGAGTGATGCAGACGCCATTGTGCTGCTTCGATCCACTTCTCAAATTAATAGTTTGGGATTTACGTTGCTCTTTCGAAGCCTCCATTCGCCGTCTAAAACATGTCCCGCTTGTATATAAACCCTGAAACCATAAATATATCAATCAATCAATCAAAGTTTATTTGTATAGCACCTTACAACAACACAAGGAAGACCAAAGTGCTTCACAGACAGATAAAACAGTATTAAAAAAATCAATCAATCAAATAAGTGCGATCTAAGTCTTAAAAGCTAGTTTGAAGAGATGTGTCTTCAATCTAGACTTAAAGAGGGACAGTTCTGTGAGAACACGCAGACTGAGGGGCAGGCTGTTCCACACTTTCGGCGCTACAACCCTGGAAGAACGATCGCCCCACTGTTTGTACCGGGACCTGGGCACGTCCAGAACCATCTGATCGGCAGACCGGAGTGCTCTGCTGGGGCGATGTACGGTCACCAACTCAGCTAGATATAACGGAGCGAGACCGCGGAGGGCTTTAAAAACAAACATTAAAATTTTGAAATCAATCCGAAAACGGACCGGGAGCCAGTGCAGGGAGGAGAGGACGGGAGTGATGTGGCTGTGTCTGGATGAACCGGTGAGAAGACGGGCTGTTGCATTCTGCACTGACTGTAACTGTGGGAGGCCAGAGTAGAGAGTGTTGCAGTAGTCCAACCGAGAACTGATGAACACGTGCCTTCTCGAGGTCTTGGCGCGAGAGAAAGGGTTTAACTTTGCTCAAAAGGCGCAGCTGGAAAAAACTGGCTTTGACAACAGCATTTATTTGTTGTTTAAAATTCAGCTCTCGGTCAAAGATGACTCCCAGGTTCCGAACTGCATCGCGAACTGGACCCATGACCCTGGAATGAAAATTGAAGGACATCCCCGGAACCAAAAAGAACAAATTCAGATTTTGCTTCGTTCAGGTGGAGAAAGTTCTGAGCAAGCCATTGTTTAATGTCCAAAAGGCAGCTATGGAGTGATTCGAGAGCAGAGGCAGTGTTGGGGAGTACCGGTAAATAGATCTGGACATCATCAGCATAAAGGTGGAAGGACAAATTATGTTTAGAAATGATGGACCCGAGCTGAAGCATGTACAGTGAGAATAGGACCGGGCCAAGGATGGAACCCTGTGGCAACCCCAGATGACAGCGGGGCAGAAGAGGAGGAATAATCGTCGACCATCACGGCAAAGCTCCGGTCAGTCAGGTAGGAATATATATCCAAACGATGAAAACTGGGGCAGACCTTGGTGCTGCTTTGTGATTTCCAGTTTTCATCGGTGTGAAATTGCCTGACGTTTTTTGTAGGACTTGTGTTTTGGCTCTGGGTTATTCACCGAAAGAGCAGCTCATTCCGGCTGAAGTCGCACTATTCCGCTCTGTTTCTGCTCTTCACCTGTGTGTCCGCGAGTCAAGGGTAATACATTGTGTAACGCCGTTCTATTTCAGGCCCCGTCCAATTTCGGGGCTGACAAAGCGGCTCGATGTGGCTTTCTCGATGCGAACTCGGTCCATCAGCGCTCCGGAGTTTTGTGACTGCAGGGAAGGCGGTTTTGGTTACTTTTGTTCTGCCTTTTCAGCCGTGCATTTGGACAGAGGTCTCAAACGGCAGAGGCACTTCTGCTTCATGGGCACGTTATCAACTACCGGGCAAACAATGGTTACAGTAAATGCCAAGAGGAAAGTTGAACGCAAGAAACATGAATTAGTTTAGTTTCCTGTTCATTCTTCGCTATATCTGCATAGGCTTCCTCCAGGTACCACTCAAAAAACAAGTACAATAGGCTACCAAATAAACCAATCAACTAAACTAATCAGCTTGTTCTTAAATGGACACTAAACTAGGTCTGAACGATATGGGCGGACTTTCAAATCTCGATATCGATACGATGGGTTAGGTGAAAATCAAGCATTTTTCAGAAAAATTAGCACTTTGCAGTTTTATTGATGAAAATCTAAATTGTTTTTATCTTGCTTTTTCGATTTTAACCTCTTTACTCCCACCTGAGCCGAGCACATTTTCTCCAGCTGTACCCCAAGTCCAAAAGCTTCTGGGAAAAAGGTGTGAAAATAGCAACAAAAGTGAGACGAAAACAAGGATGAAAATGTGAAAAAAGTGAGAAAACATTGACGAAAAAGTGACAAAAAATGTACAAAAAACGTACAAAAAAATGACAAAATTTGACCAAAAAGTGAGAAAAATTTGACGAATAAGTGACAAAAAAGTGACAAAAAAATGGACAAAAAAGTCATGAAAATTTGACAAAAATGAGATGACTGCCCAACAAAAAAAGTGATGAAAAAAAATTATGATGTGAGGAAAAAGATCAATTTAGTTTTGTAGGTCTTAGCTTTCAAATGAGGTGTTACACTGGCCTACAGGATTTGGGTAAAGCTGAACTGGAGAAAATGCATTATTAACTTATTAACCTTATTACCGTAAGGTATTTGAACAAAAGCTTTTTATTATACCTTTAAAACTATTTCTTAAACAAGAAGACATAATGAATATAATAAAAGAAGTACTTATTAAGCTCTTACTCTTCGCCTTAGTTGAGTACATTTTCTCCAGTTCAGCTTTACCCAAATCTAAACGCTTCTCGACTGGAGAGCTATATGAAGACTAAGGCCTACAAAAGTGATTGTAACTTTTTGTCACTTTATGTTTTTGTCGGTTTTTATTGCTTTTTCTTGTTGCATTTTGTCACGTTTCTGTCTCTTTTTCTGGCTTCTTTGTTGCTTTTTCATCGCTTTTTTTCATTGCTTTTTTGTCATGTTTTTGGCCCATTTTTGTTGCGTTTTCATCCTTGTTTTTGTCGCTGTTTTGATGTTTTTTGTTGTTGTTGAAGCTTTTGGATTTGGGTATAGCCAAACTGGAGAAAATGTGCTTGGTTCAGAATAGATTAACGGATCTGCACCATTTATTTATGCACTTTCACAACATACCGTTTACTGTTGTGATGCTCAAACAAAATGTCGTTGTTTTTAGATGACAATAAAGCATTTATTGATTGATAAAGCCATACACCGGTCTGTTTCCCTCCTGTAGACGACCTGCTGTGCTGCGTGTACCTCTGCCTGAACCAGCTGGGACCGGCCTACCTCGGGATGGAGCTGGGAGTGGGAGAGACGGTGCTCATGAAGGCCGTGGCTCAGGCGACAGGTCAGACTTACATCGAACTTTTAAACCGGAAATGAAATACAGGGCTGTGTGAGATCCAAACAGACTGAACTACAGCTGACCCAGAAATAGACGGAACTGTCTCTTTATAGAGTTTTTAATGATCTGTCTGGACTTTATGGGCAGATATTTGTTGGGTATAATGTAGTGTTATGGTAAACATTGAGACCATATTAAATGAAAACCGGAGAGAAGTTGTCATGAATCAAGCGTGCAGGTTTATTTAACATATGCATATGGAGACACACCAAGTACCTGGATACAAGATGCTCTGAAGAACAGTTCACAGGTCACAGTATTTATACACAAAGACAGCACAATGATCATACGATTATGGAATGCCCCAATGGTGTAACAGGTCAGATTGACCTAAGACATTCAGAGACACTGACAAAATGTATAAGACGAGCGTCGCCAATGCGAGGACACAAACACCATATCTTAAATTCCGGTCAAGCGAACCCAATGATGTAATGGTCAAAGTTGTCTTACATTATTGAGATACATAAGGCACCATGGACGAGTAAACAATTGCCAATGGCCATGGGTGAGAGATAAGCTGGATGTGAGAGCACGAGTGAGTGAGGATAGAAATCCTCCGCCCTATCGCACCAACTCATGCACAAACATGCAAATGAACTCTAGTAAATGAGGTAATGCTCACTGAATATAGGTCAGTGTATGTAATGGTCAAATGTCCATAAAGCATATGTGACGTGATGAGAGGAATAAACAATTAATGGTTCAGATTTCTATAACAGTACTTCATTTACATCTGATGTGTGGATTCATGAAGGCGACGCCACCTCTTTTTCATTTGCCTGTTCTCTGTCTCACTGTCCTCGTCTTGTTTCTTGTTTTCCAGGGCGACAGTTGGACAAAATCAAGGCGGAGGCGCAGGAGAAGGGCGACCTGGGCCTCGTGGCCGAGAGCTCGCGCAGTAACCAGCGCATGATGTTCCAGCCGGCCAGTCTGACCGCCCTCAGCGTCTTCAAGAAGCTCAAAGAGATCGCCGCCATGAGCGGGAATTCAGTGAGTCAAACCCACTGAGGAAACTTTCTCAATAACATCTGTTTTATTGTTTGCAAACAAGCTCATTGTTTCAGAAAGCCTTGCCAAGTATTTTGTTTTGCAGCTTTGAGTAATTTACCCTCGAAGTGGAGCTGATGTGAAAAGCAATTCTTCCTGGGTTTAAGTCAATTTAAGTGGAACTAAATTAATTGTGCCAAAATTTCAACCTCAAATGTTGTTAAATTGGATTCTCACTATTCTTGGAAGATTGTCACAAAACAAAAAGGATAAAACTACATGTTTTATATCAGAAGTTGCATTTCTTGGCCACCGAAACGACACGCTTCATCAAAGATACTGTGTTTTCCGGACTACAAGTCAGTTTTTTTCATAGTTGTGGGTGCAGCTTATGCTTCGGAGTGACTAATATGTGATTTTTTCCCTTTATTTAACTTCAAATATGTAATTTCATGCCACTAGAGGGCACTGCAGGCTAATCGAGCAGCAGAAAGAAAGTTTGGAGTGAGCGAGAAGCGGAGGTTGCTCTTAGAGAACAAAACAAAGCTAATCACGGGCTAAAAGCTCGATCACATTTAGAGGAACGAGTTCACAAATGAGAGCTTTAAAAACGTGCTGCCGGGAGAGGCTTGTTAATGGTGCAGTGGTATGTTCTTTATGCTATAGTTATCTGAACAGTTTATGGCTGTAACATGTAGGGGGAGGAAAATACTTAATTTTAACATGTTTAAACTCTGTATAGTCCCTTTAAAATATCGGCCTTTATATCGGCTATCGGCCATGCCCAACCCCCTTCATATCAGTATCAGTATCGGGCCCCGAAAAGCCGTATCGGTCAGGCCCTACTTTTGAGGTCGCAGAAGCTTTTTGAATGTTCGCTGTCATCAAAGCTAAAGGCGCTACAACCAAACATTATCTAGCATTAGCATAGCATTAAAGAGCGACCTGTATAAACCCATTTACCCTTAAAGCGGTTTAAAACCCCTCTTTTTGAAACCCTCCCGTGTCGTTTCTGTCTCAGCTCAGACCAAAGAACACAGCAATAGTTTACGGCACTTAGACTCTATTTACCGAAAGCTTTTATCCACTTTATCGTCTCTGTTTGCATTTCTTTCTTCCTCTTATGTACTGTATACCGGTCTGTCTGGCTCAATCTATTACGCCCCTGAGCTCCAGTTCATGTGTGAGCGTTTGTTTGTGCTCCTAAATTCCATAACATTGCTTTCATTTATCTACTTTCGCAGCCTTATGTATAATTGAAGTCCCCAGCAGACTCTCTCCAACAGTCGGCTCCTTTCATGTGGATATTTTCTTTGTGTGTTTGTTCTCTTTGGTGACCTCTGTCTTTTTTTTTTTTGCCTCCTCTCCCTCCCCCCCTCCCCTCCCCGTTCTCCCCGTTCTCCCGTGAATCTCAATTTCCCGTCGTCTGCGCCGCCTCAGGCCATGAATAAGAAAATCGACATCATCAAAGGGCTTTTTGTGGCGTGCCGTTTCTCCGAGGCCCGTTACATCGTCAGGTAAAGTGCCGATCACACGCGCACTTCCAACACGCACTTCCAACACGCGCCTTCACACGGGCACGAACTCACGGCGGCGGCGGCACCGGAGAGGAATATAAATCAATCTGATAGGATTGCTCGAAAACATAGCGGTTGTAAAAAAGGGGGAGGAAGTAAATTCAGGAAACAAACATAACACCAGATGAAGGGAAGAAGCCTGAAGTCGTCGTGACCCAAACATCAGCGAACATCTGTGGGTGGATCTGGAAAGAGCAGAGCCTGGAGGAGGGTCAAGCAAGTCAGATCAGAACGAGGGCTGAGCGCTGTTAAAGACGGGGTATTATGCTTTTTTTCAGTCTATAGCACACTACAATGATGATGAAACCTTCTGTTGGTCTGTAAATGCAGTAAATTAGAATAACTGCCTTGTATAAAATGTCTCTCTCAAAATGGCTGTAGTGAATGTCTTGAAATAGGCCTCTGTCTCTTTAAGAACCTCTGACCCTTTCCGACACGCCCCCTCCACACGCTGTCTGTGGCATCAGTGGGGAGGGGGTTCTGCTGAGGAGCAGTGGTTGGTTACTCGGCTGGTGACGAAAGCTCGGAGGCGTCTCCAGGAGGTGGGGGCGTTCCTAGGAGGACTCAGGCAAACCTATCCCTAAAATGGCCGCCATCAGAGTTTTTACAGATTACTCAAAAATGCGTGAATGTGCCAAGGCAACACTTCAGGCATGTTTTTAATGAGGGAGTGACATAACAGCATGTGGGAAAAAAGTTAGAAAAAATTCATTAAACCTCTTACAACCCGCCAAAACCAAATCCATTCTCTCCTTTATGCCATTGTCGTCACTTTTTTTTATTACTTTTTTGCTGCTCTTCTGTCACTTATTTGCTGGATCTTTGCCTTTTTTTGCTGGATTTTTGTCATTTTTTCTGCTGGATTTTTGTCATTTTTTCTGCTGGATTTTTGTCATTTTTTCTGCTGGATTTTTGTCTTTTTTTGCTGGATTTTTGTCATTTTTTCTGCTGGATTTTTGTCATTTTTTCTGCTGGATTTTTGTCTTTTTTTGCTGGATTTTTGTCATTTTTTCTGCTGGATTTTTGTCTTTTTTTGTTGGATTTTTGTCACTTTTTTGCTGGATTTATGTCTTTTTTTGCTGGATTTATGTCTTTTTTTCTGCTGGATTTATGTCATTTTTTCTGCTGGATTTTTGTCTTTTTTTGCTGGATTTTTGTCTTTTTTTGCTGGATTTTTGTATTTTTTTGCTGGATTTTTGTCATTTTTTCTGCTGGATTTTTGTCACTTTTTTGCTGGATTTTTATCTTTTTTTTTGCTGGATTTTTGTCACTTTTTTGTTGATTTTTGTTGCGTTTTCATCCTCATTTTCTTCTCGTTTTTTGCCTCTGTTTTGAAGAAGCTTTTAGATTTGGAGAATTTGGAGAAACCATGTTCAGGTGGGAGTTAAGAGGTTAATTGCATAGTTAGTTGATGCTCTAGGTATCTGTATCGTAGTGTGAACTGTAATAGGAACTTCATCTTCCCCTTGCCTCATTGCTCACATTACCTTATTTAAAGGTAATAGAAGCTAGTTTCTCCAAGATCTCAGTTATCCAAGAGTTTTCCATCATGAAAAGGGGTTTTCAGGTCAGTTTTACAGTTGATTAGATTTGATATGACTGATGCAGATCTGTGTGTTCAGTTCTTCCGCTTGTGTGGATGCTTTGGTGAGCTCAGTCTGCGCTGATATGAATCGGCGCCGTCGCGAATACTAAACACGGTGAATTGTTTCTGATCGACAGGTCCCTGGCTGGAAAACTGCGGATCGGTCTGGCTGAACTGAGCGTCCTCTCCGCATTAAGTCAGGCCGTGTGTCTGACGCCGCCCGGACAAGGTAACTTTGAGGAAATATATACTTCTGTTTCATATCCGTATAGACGACATAACTCTGCTTATTCGATATAAGCTCAGGGGCTTTGTCGAATCAAATGCGCCTTGTCTTTTCTGTTTTGATGGATTTATTACACTTTTGACGGAACTACTGCTGAGACCAGACGCTGTACTTCAACCTTTGGATCATATTTGTTCAGACAATAATAAAGAATAACATTAAAGTTTGACACACTTATGTGATGGCAAATTCTCCCTTAACCTCTTAGCCCCTGCCCGAACCAACCACATTTTCTCCAGTTTGGCTTTACCCAAATATAAAGGCTTCTTGAAAGAAAGCATCCAAACAGAGACTAAAACGAGACAAAAATGTGCTGAAAACGCCCCCCTCCCCCCAAAAAAAACCATTGAAAAGTGACCAAAAAGCCACTAAAACAAAACAATATAGTGACTCTTGCAGCGACATCTTGCTGCCCCTTCAGACTCCAAACTGTCTGGACTTCACGATGTTTTGAAGGTTTGCTCAGAGGTATCTTTTAGTGTTTCATGCCTCAGCTCTTTGATTGTAGTTATGGGGTTTACGACTCTTTACTGAGAGCTGAGTCTTTGGGAGATTTAACGCAGTTAATACGAGCGATCGTGATGTCGTCACATCCGTTGGCCGTTGTCGGCATTTTACGTTTTCATATTTGATAAACATTTTATTAAAATCCTATAATCAGCAAAAACAATGTCCATAAACAGTGCATTGCCTCTCTTGCGCTGTAACAGATCTATCATTTTATAAAACCGAGTTAGAGGCCTGGATGCATCAGCTGTTGCCGACCATTCACCAAAACATCCGGCGAAAATTGCGGAAGTAAACAATAACAGCAATCGCTTATATCGTCTTTCCCCGATTTCCCCTCCAAGCCAGAAGTTCTGAGCCGGAACCTTTCAATTTGCGTGTTTCTGGTACGCCCGTATATCTGATGCACAACCGCCCACAACAGCAATGGAGATGCTTCACTCGGCCCGTTGGGGACTCGGTTCTGTTTTAAAAAAACGTCCTGATGGGACGATAGACAGCTGTACTGCTGTGTGCAGGCTGTGTTAAAAAAAGTTCTCCTTCCGTCGTAGTTACTGAAGTCTAAAATACCATCTCTTTGTAAAACATGTTGGACAAACACAGAGACGTCCTCCATGCTAATGTTAGCATTAATAAACTGTAATTAACTCGATTAAAAAACATTTAATCGAGTCCCACCACTCATTTTAAATATAAATATTTATTGTATTTAATTGAAGTGCATCAACATGAACACAATTTCAAAGGCAAACCCTTTCTCTCAGTGATTATTAAACATCCAAATGATTTGGATTGAGCTGAACCAAAATTCTGTAGGTGGGCTCTGTTCTTCTTGGCACATTTGTACAGCAGGACCTTCTTCCTTTTTCTCCCAATTGAGATCTAGATCGAACCGTTCCCCTCGAAGAGCCGGTCAAAAGAGCCGCTCGGTCATGAACGTCACATCACTAGTTTATTATAGAGGTTTGAACGCCAAAAACACACAATAAAAGTTTATTAAAAAAAAAGTATACAAGATATTCAAAATTCATGATGTAAAAATAACTTTGATAATTAGATTTTGCCAAAATTCTAAGCATTTTGTCCATTATTTATGTGAAAAGTAACAATATGAAAGAATAAAGTGGCAGAAACCTTACATTCCTGTCAGGGCTCCACAGGAAACGTCTCTAAATCAGTCTAAATTTGTTTTTCCCGTTCACCTGCAGTGTCTCGCCTTAAGCCTCGGCTCCCGAACCTCTACATCCACTTTCCGTCGCTTTATGCACGGATAAACCTCTAAATATCTTGTTTGAAGTTTAAATCTGGCTCGTCACGTCTCCGCGTCTGTGGTTTAGAAAAGTTCAGAAACTCTTTTTTTTTTTGTTAAAGTGTGTTTTTTTTTGCAGATTTCCCTCCCGCTGTGATCGACGCCGGGAAAGGCATGAGCGCCGACAGCAAACGCGCCTGGATCGAAGAGAAGACGCTTATTCTCAAACAGACTTACTGGTAAAGATTAGCCAAGTTTACTGGCTTTATTTAGTCTTATTAGGGCTGGGCACCGTTACATTACTTTCCATATATCACTACTTTAGCGATACTTGGTTTTCGATACCGATGCCTGAACTTTTTCCGATACTTATGCTAAAATATTTGTCATTTAGAACCAGAAAACAGAGCAATAATGTTTTGGACGATCTGCTAATTTTTGAGTTCATCTCAAATGTGTGAAAAATGGGGAATGATTTGGGAATTCTTTGTTGAGAAATTGTGGCAAAAATAAGAGGCAAAAAAAAGACACAAATTGCGGAAAGAATAGGGAATAAATTTGGGGAAAATTGGAAAAAAATTAGTTTAAAAAAAGTGCAAAAATTAAGGAATGAAAGAAAAAATTGGGGTAAAAAAAATAAGAAAGAAAATTGGGAAAAATAGTGTCAACATTAGGCAAATAAATAAGTAAATTGGGGGGAAAATCGGAAAAAATGGGAGGGAAATAGGAAAAATATTAGTTAAAAAAAAGTGCAAAAATTAAGGAATGAAAGAAAAAATTGGGGGGAAAATTAAGAAAGAAAAATAGTGTCAAGATTAGTCAAAAAAATAAATAAATAAAGGAAAACAAAAATAAAAATTTGGCAAAAATTGGGAATTTTTTTTACACCTTTACACCATCTTTTGGTTTTATTCATAACCAAAAGATAAATTAAGGTGGAAAAAAATGTATTAAAAAATCCTAATTAAAGGCAAACTGCGTAATATTTTGGATTCTACAGTTGCCAATGCAAAACATGCTCCTAATGAGCTGATAGACACAGTGCAGTGGGTAATCAAAGAGTGGGTTTTCATAAGGATTTAAATCCTAAATTTGGCCCGATTTAGTCGACATCTCCATGGAGACGAGCTGCAACGCTCACAAGAATTATTCATCATTATTTCAACAATGAAAAGTGTCCAAGTAAATGCTTGTGTTTTTTCTATTTCTGGGGTGAAATGTTACGTGGTGTAGCTTTAAGGTCAAAAGCTGAACATTTTAACTTAACGAGGCATAATGCGGTGCTTGTGATTTAGTCCTTTTTAGTCCTTTTTCTGTCTGTTTTGTGGCTTGGTTTAGTCTGAGGATTGTCCAAACTTTCTCCTGCTTAAACCCTAGATTTATCTGTGTTTTGTCTTGGTTTGGTTCCGGTTTAGACTTGTTTTTTAGCCGGAAGACGCTCCTGAATCAGACAGAGCAGTTTGTTAAAATAACTCAAATCCTTCTCATCCCTGGCGAGATGAAGTTTGCCGTCAAAGTTTGTGAAAAGTTAAAGGGATATTTCAGGATTTTTGACATAGGGCCTCATTTCCTAGTTACCCAGAGTGTTGCTGGAGATATTTTTTTTTGTAATTCATGCAGTTCTTATATCTGAAGAGTTTCGTGGCGCTAGGCTAGTGCAAGGCTAGTGCATGTCTATGGTATCAGCTAGCCTGCATTAAAAACAGTGTGACCCGCTCCACAGAGCACCTGAGGCAAATCACTTATAACACCAGACTAACCATATAAATGTTTATGTCCATAGAATAATTTTTGGAATATAACTGACCTGCATCACATGAATTATCGCATTTTGAGGGACTATTTTCTAGTAGATCACTCCGCCGAAATGCCTCAAATTACTCTGGATAACTAGGAAATGAGGCCCTATGTCAAAAATCCTGAAACATCCCTTTAAGACACGTTTGTAAAGCTCAATATAAACCAAAGTCATCCGGAAAAGTTCCACCCGGTCATTTTTACAGTAGTTTCAAAATTGAATCTGATGCTTGTTAATCTCCCTCATACTTTCATCCATCGATTGCCTCCGCTGACCCGTCTCCATGGTTAAGTCTTCACGGGACTGCTCCAGTATTTACTGTTGGGGATAAATTAACGGCGCAGGAGTCTGGCGTTTCATGAAGCTCTGTCCCTCTGAGCTTTAATTGATTTTTTTTCTTTCTCCCTCTGACCAGTGAAATGCCCAATTACGACGTGCTCATCCCCGTCCTGCTGAAGGAGGGCATCGACGAACTCCCCAAGCACTGCAAGCTCACGCCAGGTAAACATGGACACAAGACTAAACTACAGGAGCATCTCAATGGTTATAATTGTAGGTCTTTGTGTAACTTTTTAAATAATCTGCATTTCTAAAACTACTTTCCTACTGTCAAGAAATGAGCTTCTACCTTTGCATTTTGACTTTCCATAGTTAGGTGCCACATCCAGGCACTTATTTCTGAGTCCCTGCGGGTGGAAAATTGCAATAACCTGGAAATTTTGTGAAACTTACACAATTGAATACTGTCAAAACACTTAAACAATATATATTTACATACTGACACAGAGGGCCAGATCTTGTGGCGGCGCACGGGGCGGCGCAGGCTCTTGGCGAATTATTTTCCGAGTGGCGGCGCTATATGTGCCATTCGCCTCCGCCACCTGTGAGGGGGCGTCACAAGAGGAGGCGACTGCACTGATGGAAACACGGCTGACATTCACTTCCTCGTTTACATTGCGCTGTCTTGCGTTCTTTCTTAAGCCTTAGGCTCTCACAGGTCAAACTAAAAACTTTATTTACCCCATCGTGAGCTAAACGATGTTCACGTCACGAGAGAAAAAGAGCTACAGCGACGCTGTGGCGCGGATCGGCCGCGCTCGGCGTGAACGCGAAGCAAAACAAAAGCACATGTTCACCCCCCACAACCACTCTCCTGGACGCGGAGTCGATCTGGTTGGAGGAAAATGTGTGTCTCCACCCACTTAAATGCGCTAAGTCTGGAGTGGCAAGATCACAAAGTGCTCCGACTGAGCGCAAAATGTCACGCTAGCGTCTCCGTTTTGATGCACAAGATCGGGCCCCTTGTCTTCAAGCAATATAATGTTATGCTCTCAGCTTTATTTTTTACAACTATTACACACGAGCGCCACATGCTCGCGGCGTTTATTTGCGTGGAAAAGTGCAGAGAAAGTAAAGGCGGAGTCTGACCTGCTCATGCCCGGCCGGTGCTGTGACTCTGCGGCGTGTGCGCTGAGAGGAGGGTCACTCTACGACTAGCCAATCAGGACGCAGAACACAATGCGCGTATGGCGTAAATGGTAAATGGTAATTTTTTTATGGTTAAAAAGCTGCAAAATTGTACGAAAAATAAATCTGTGAAGCAGCGAGGCCGCGAAAGGTGAACCACGTTATAGTAGGGCTGTGCAATTAATCAAAATTTGATTAAGATTTCGTTTACTGCACTTAACGATTACAAAATGAGCATAATCGCAAAAAAACCCCGATTATTATTATATATTTTTTTAAATTATTATTATTATTATTATTTTTTTGCACAGCAGACTTGCATTATTTCACGGCGCTGGGATTATTTTCTGTTCGCGTTTCACGTGCCATGGCTCATGCTTTTGCCTGACATCAAGACAAACAGCGCTGTGTGATTATGTCATCAGGCTCAGTTTGCTTGCGCAGGTGTGAGGGCTGGCCAGCAGGGGGCAGGTGTGAAACAGAGACCTGTCTTTAATCAAGGCAAACTTGAAATCATTGATACTTTTATGACTGTTCAGAAAATAGAAAATATCAGCACAGTTTTTTTGATGAATAAATAAATAAAATAAAGACATAATAAAAAATAAATAATCGTTTGAATAATCGTGATTTGAATTATGACTAAAATAATAGTGATTATTATTTTTTCAATAATCGAGCAGCCCTACGTTATAGTGAGTGACCAGTGACCACTGTATCGAATCAGATTCGTACGCAGAAGTTATTTGTTAGTAAAGACTCGACCTTCAGTTGTGTTAATGCCCTGATTATTCCCATATATATTCCACTCCTTTGAGTGAAAAAAGCTTATTTCAGTTAACGATGGTACAACAGTTTCTTGTTGTGGGGAGACAATTTTCCATAGTGTCAGTCTTGCTCATGAACTCATCAGTTCACTGGTGTTGGACGACTAGGATGTAGAAAGAATGAAAAATTTATTTTTTTTCAAACTTTTTCCACATAAAGCGACGCCGCTTCAGAAAGTGTTGATGCAGTAAATTTAAAGGGAATGTTTGTGGGAGGCTCTTGGGGCTAATCCTGCTTTCTGATTGAAAGAGAGACAGACGGATATTTATGAAACACTACAGACCCTAACTTGAGTAGTTTTTCAAAAATACTACATTTTCATTTAATTTTTGCTCTAGTGGATACTCCATAAGCGTAATCATATAGTAATAAGCTTTCTATGATATTTCCTTATTATAGTAAGCGATTACTATGATAAAAGTCACATGTTATGCGTCAGTATCATTAATTAAAGACAATATCAGCTCATGATGTCCATGAACATGTTTTTTAATTCAAGGATTTGGGGGCGAGTTCTAAAATCTAAATACAATCACTGTTTGGTTTAAAGCAGGAAACAAACCTCTGCTTCTGTCCTGATGCTGATACTTTCTCTCAGAATACTCATTGATATTTGTCATTGTGACTTCATTGTGACTTCATTGTGACTTTCCGTCTCCCAAAGTGATTCCTGAACATAGAAGTGAATGATCCGCTCGTTTGAAACCCAATGTCTCCATTAAAATCTCCCGCCGACTCCTGATCGATTTGCTCTGAAGAGGCCGGTCACTTCCTCCGCACAGTCGTTTATCAGCGAGGGGGACCCAGCTCTAAACAAAAGCATTAAGCCCCAATTATGCCGTTGTCAGGCCGTTTGCGATAAGACGTTTGGCAGCGGGTGAGAAAATTAAAACATGCCACCATCGGAAGATCCAAATTGGAAAGTAAATTGCCCGTCTCTGGTCAATTACCCGAAGTCCGTCGTTCTTTTTGTCGGCGCCGCTTTGGTATTCAGCCTGAAGAAAGAGCTGAGGGTCACTTCAGGGCAGAGGGGGCTGTCCCTGTCCTGTCCTGTGATTTTAACAATCGAAACCACATTTGCTGCTTTTAATTAGGAAGGTAATGATCAAAAAGGTGAAGTAACAGCAGGTGAAAACAACGCTTTTTCATGCAGAGGTCAATTTTGCCTAGTTTTCTCGCTTAATATATTTTTGTTTTAATGTCAACTTAAAATATTTACCCAACACACCCTTTAATCTCTTGAACCGAGCATCCCTAGTAAATGTACTTTAATAATAGTAATAATAATACATAGGTCTTATACAGCGATTTTCAGGGGACACAAAGATGCTTTACAAATGAGACGAACAAACAAAGATGGCAGAGCTGTTGTAGGTGAGCTGAAACAAGTTAGTTTTGAGCAGTTTTTTGTAAGTGGCCAGAGAGTCTGAGTTTCTGATGTGGACGGGGAGTGAGTTCCAGAGGGTGGGGGCGGCGATGGCGAAGGCTCGGTCCCCCAAGGTTCGCTGCTTTGATTTGGTGATGGGTTTGAGAAGGTTTAAGTCAGCAGAGCGGTATTTCTATTTTGTATTTTTGTGAAGCAGTTTGTGACTTTTGTCTGTGTAAGGTGCTATATAAATAAATATTACTTACTGACTACTTACTTACAGAACACAAGACCAAATTTGAATTTTTACAGGTTTCTTAATTGAAAAAAAACAGCTTATTAGAAAAGCTAAGCAAGATCCAAAATCCCCTCTGGTGCATTCTTTAACCCCTTAACTCCCACCTGAACCGAGCACATTTTCTCCAGTTTGGCTTCAGCCCAGTCCAAAAGCTTCTGGAAAAAAGCTGTGAAAATAGCAACAAAACTGAGACGAAAACAATGATGGAAATGTGACAAAAAAGTGAGAAAACATTGACAAAAAAGTGACGAAAAATTTATGAAAAAGTGGCAAAAATGTCACAAAAAATTGACAAACAATTGACGAAAAATGTACAAAAATGTGACCAAAAAATGACAAAAATGTGACAAAAAAATGACAAAAAATGGCAAAAATGTGAAAAAAATGACAAAAATATGACAAAAAAAATACAAAAATGTGACCAAAAAATTGACAAAAATGTGACAAAAAAATTGACAAAAATGTGACCAAAAAAATGACAAAAATGTGACAAAAAATGACAAAAATGTGACAAAAAATGACAAAATGTGACAAAAAAAATGACAAAAATGTGACAAAAATGTGACAAAAAAGTGACAAAAAATCACATAAATGTGATAAAAAATGTGACAAAAAAAAAGACAAAAATGTGACAAAAAAAAAGACAAAAATGTGACAAAAAAATGACAAAAATGTAGTAAAAAATGGACGAAAAAAATGACAAATATTTGACAAAAAAATGACGAAAAAAATGACAAAAATGAGTTGAATGCCCAACAAAAAAATGATGGAAAAAAAATCTGATGTGAGGAAAAAGATCCTCTCGGTTCAGGCAGGAGTTAAGAGGTTAATATGTCAACCAAGAGGAAACCATACACCTGGCTGCACTATTTACTGACAGTCACCCACATCGCCACAAAAAACAAGCCAAAGTTCGCAATGAGGAAATCTCAGACTGCACTCATTTAGGGAGTACAATATCCTTCGCTGACAGCAAATTATCCAGTCTCTATGTGGTTTTATCGCTGTTTAAAGCTGCTAACGTTATAGTTAATACCTCCACAAACATGCTCTGAAATCTGTCTCTTACCTCATCAACTATTGACAAAAAGAGCGCAAAATATGAATCTGTTTAACACCTGCAGAAACAAACACTATTGTCAGTTTCTCTCCCGCCGCTCGTTTCCGATTTTGCATATTTCTTCTTCACCCACGAATGAAAGCTCCCCTGAAAAATAATTGGCGAAGTTTGTCGATGTGTCACTTTGGAGTCGGGGGCGGGCTCCGAAAACGCACACTGGAAAAGCTGCACCAAAAAAGAAAAAAAGGTGAGCGTGAGGAAAGTGTGCGATGAAAGCGTTTGGCGCCGGTGCAGACGCTCTGAGTAACGTGGCTTTAGGCGGCGCTTCGGAGAGACGCCAATAAACCGGGATCGAGCAGATAAATAGTTTTAATTACAGCCGTCAGACGCGCTCGTGACGGGGTTTTAACGACGCGGAGACAAACGCAGCAGCTGCTTTTCACACTTCCATAATGGCTGATATTCAGGCGCGGCACGTTATGGTTATGGCGAGTTCGGTAACGCAGCCAGAGGCGGGAACAAAGGAACCTTCTGAGGACCTTTACTTCAGTAGTTTGAAAACACTTTATGTATCGGATATTTCTATTGTGTGATTCTCATTGAAGACGTTTAACAATGTATGAACACGTGGTAATATGTTCAGTATTTTCAATTCTTCAAAATGGCCACCAATGATTCTTGCCAGTTTCCCAATGAGCTTCAGAAGGTCGTTCCTGAAATGGTTTAAGATTCAGAGATTTTATTTGTCAATTCATTTCACAATCCATCGTAATAGTTCATTCTCTCGTCCTTGTTGTGGAGCAGGGGGTGGAAGCACAGGGAAGGGAGGGAGTTCAGCTTCCTAATAGCCTGGTGTATGAAACTGTTCTTCAGTCGACTGGAACTGGCCCGTAGGCTCCGCAGTCTCCTCCCAGAAGGCACGACACTGGAGGCCGCCATTGCTGTAGTACCTCCATATCGCCGCTAGTCCCCCATTGAAAAGCATTGGAGTTTAGACACCTTAAAAACAACTTTAACGCATGGTTTCTATTTTTTCAACACTAGAACGCTGGGGTAGTCACAATTTATGAAACCAGGCTGGTTTTCGTAAGAAGAATTTTAGAAATCTGGTACTTAATGAGGGTCGGACTGTTGGCATTGGAGCAGCGGGAGCTACACGTCACACAAGGGCGGAGTCTACAGTGAAGATCCCGCCCTTATGCCCTTTTAAGGAACATGCTTCGTCAGAGCTGGGGAGGAGGAGTCTGTAAATCCGCCATGGCTTCCCCCACGAGCGTAGTCATTATGGTAAACAGGGAGGAGTGAGCAGAAGCTGATCTAATCTATACAGTCTATGATTACCTTGAAGAGACTGTGATGGGTGTGTAGGGTCCCTGGTGATTCTGACGGCTTTGCGGGTGTGACGGGTGGAGTCCATGTCCTTAACTCATTGACTGCCAATGACCTCTATAGACGTCAATTGAAATCCAAACATTGACTGCCAATGACGTCTATAGATGTCAATTAGGTTTTTCAATGAGAACAACTGCGGCAAAGCCTTGAGCATGTCTGGTATTAAAATCTTGGTTGTGCTGCTTAATGCTGCCACCTGGTGACTCAATAAAAGAAATACAAGTTCATTATTGAGTCTCTAGGTGGCATTGCTCTTTCGTTTTCTCAGCTTTTTGGTCAGAAAACAGCATTTTCTACGGACGATTACTAAAGAATGGAAAGAGGTACAAACAAACCTTTTTTTTAGATGAAAGAAGAGAGTCAAATCTTTCTTTTGGTGGGTTTCGTGTTGACATAGACTCAGACCTAAATTTTCTGTGGGTCTTGAAAAAACAGTAAAAATTCTGGGGAGCTCTCCGATTTGAAAATAGCTGGCAGTGAATGAGTTAATGGAGGGGACAGGGGCTCCTCAGGGTTCTGGCGGATTGTTTTGGTTTTCAGATTTCAGAGGTTCCCGGTGCTCCTATGTTTTCTATAACTGTTGAAAACCCGTTTGTTGCAGGCGTCCCGCTCAGACCGATGCTCGCTCATCCGACCAAAGGCGTGGGCGAAGTCATGAAGAAGTTTGACGAGGCGGCGTTCACCTGCGAGTACAAGTACGACGGAGAGAGAGCCCAGGTACTGCTTTAACAATCACTCCTACTACTACTACTACTACTACTACTACTACTACTACTACTACTACTACTACTACTACTACTACTACTACTACTACTACTACTACTACTACTACTACTACTACTACTACTACAACACAGTCAGAGTTTAGGATTAGCGGCTAACACAGTCAGTGTTTAGGATTAGCGGCTAACACAGTCAGACTTTAGCATTAGCGGCTAACACAGTCAGAGTTTAGGATTAGCGGCTAACACAGTCAGAGTTTAGGATTAGCGGCTAACACAGTCAGTGTTTAGGATTAGCGGCTAACACAGTCAGACTTTAGCATTAGCGGCTAACACAGTCAGAGTTTAGGATTAGCGGCTAACACATTCAGAGTTTAGGATTAGCGGCTAACACAGTCAGTGTTTAGGATTAGCGGCTAACACAATCAGTGTTTAGGATTAGCGGCTAACACAGTCAGTGTTTAGGATTAGCGGCTAGCACAGTCAGAGTTCAGCATTAGCGGCGAACACAGTCAGAGTTCAGCATTAGCGGCGAACACAGTCAGAGTTCAGCATTAGCGGCTAACACAGTCAAAGTTTAGCATTAGCGGCTAACACAGTCAGAGTTTAGGATTAGCGGCTAACACAGTCAAAGTTCAGCATTAGCGGCTAACACAGTCAGAGTTTACCATAAGCGGCTAACACAGTCAGAGTTCAGCATTAGCGGCTAACACAGTCAAAGTTCAGCATTAGCGGCTAACACAGTCAGAGTTTACCATAAGCGGCTAACACAGTCAGAGTTCAGCATTAGCGGCTAACACAGTCAAAGTTCAGCATTATGCACATTGCCTCCTAGTGGCTGGCTGATAACTCCTAACAGGAAGGACACTAATGAGCACTTAGCAGGGGATACTTGGGATTATTTCATCTTAAAAAAGATGAAACTGAGTAGAATTTAATATGAATTTCAAAGGAAAGTTAGTTTTAATTATGTTTTTCAGTAAAAGGTTTGATTTTGAGAGTATTTTAGCTCTATTTTGAACACAACACACTGCTAAATACTGTATAATCTTAGTTTAGTTGGTGACTTTGTAATAATATTAGCAAAATCCTCAAGATAGGCGGTACTCAGAGTATAAATCAACGACTCAAGGGATACGCGAGGCAAAAAAAGGTAGGGAACCACTGCTTTAGAAAGTATCTAGTATCTTTAGAGTCAATACTACCATCAATGTTTATATTTTCCTGCCTCAAAATATAGAACTTCAAAATTTGCTTTTGTGACAAGCCGAGGTATCGGTTTTACTCAAACCATCAGCACGAGTTGTCTTGTCCCACTTTTTAAACTACTTTTTTTTTGTCATGGATAATTGCACCAGCTTCACCACAGGATTTAGTTTATAGTATTGTTTATGAAGATGTTTCCTGAGACAATATACAGTCCTATAAGTCACGACAGGCCGACGTCGAACTCCTTCCTGTTACTGCGACTTGCTCAAAGTACCGCAGGCGGCGGCGAAGTGACTTACGATGTTTGCTTTCCTTGACACTGAACATATGCTCCTGAATTTTACACGCCCGCTTCTCCTTCTCCTATAGCGCTCGGTTCAAAGTGCGACTGTAGCGGAGTGACTGATGTTGTTTGCTCCTCTCGACGCCCCGAACATGTGCTGTTGAATTTTCCACGCTCGTCGCTCCGGAGGTGTGTGATTTTCCCAGCGCTCGCGGCCGACTTAGCGCTTGACTTTGGTTCACACACGCGTGACGTCTCTGCACCTTTTCCTCCCCGCTCCTGTTTCTCCCTTTAAGACTGATGCGGCGCTCGACGGCTCCTCGGGTGAATTAGGAGCTTGTTTGTCGAAAGTTTGTCGTCGCTCCTGCAGTGCGGCTTTGTAGATGTAACATTGCACACAGTGGTTTATTCATATATGTTAATTCATGTTTGAAATATAAAGGTAGGGCTGTGCAATTCATCGAAATTTGATTACGATTTCGATTACAACAGTAAACAATTACAAAATTAGCATAATCGCAAAAAATTGATTATACAATATTATATTATATTATATTATTATATATTTTTCAAATTTTTTTTTTTCAAATTTTTTTTCCACATTTGTTTTTTTTTTAATTTTGGGATTTTTGTCACTTTTTTGCTGGATTTTTGTCATTTTTTTGCTGGATTTTTGTCACTTTTTTGATGGATTTTTGTCACTTTTTTGCTGGATTTTTGTCATTTTTTTGCTGGATTTTTGTCACTTTTTTGATGGATTTTTGTCTTTTTTTTGCTGGAATTTTGTCACTTTTTTGCTGGATTTTTGTCTTTTTTGATGGATTTTTGTCACTTTTTTGCTGGATTTTTGTCACTTTTTTGCCGGATTTTTGTCACTTTTTTGCTGGATTTTTGTCACTTTTTTGCTGGATTTTTGTCACTTTTTTGATGGATTTTTGTCACTTTTTTGATGGATTTTTGTCACTTTTTTACTGGATTTTTGTAACTTTTTTGATGGATTTTTGTCCTTTTTTTGATGGATTTTTGTCCTTTTTTTGATGGATTTTTGTCCTTTTTTTGATGGATTTTTGTCACTTTTTTTGATGGATTTTTGTCACTTTTTTGCTGGATTTTTTTCTTTTTTTGATGGATTTTTGTCACTTTTTTGATGGATTTTTGTCACTTTTTTGATGGATTTTTTTTAAAGGCAACAAATAATCGTTTGAATAATCCTGATTTCAATTATGACAAAAATAATCGTGATTATTATTTTTTCAATAATCGAGCAGCCCTTTATAAAGGCAACAGATCCATCCAGCTGTCTTTGTTGGTTTGGTCGTCATGTGGAATGTTTTTTTTTAGTAATGACTCTCTGCATATACGACATGTTCTGTTACTCTACGGCGAGAGAAAAGGTGCAGCATAACACTGACTGTGGTGGGTCGCCAGATGTTAACTGCATTAATAAACACAGATTGGTGTTAGCTCATTAGCATTCAGAGAAGAAGCGGATCTTTGGGAAAATCACGCTGCGTTGTGTGTAGGGCTGGGCGATGTGACGATATTAGACCGTCTTTTGCGATCTCCAGAGCTGACAATCTGTCATTTTTGTGAGATCGTTTTATCACAGTTCAAAGCACTTCCGCACAGTTGACTCTTTTTACTCCCCCGCTACTTTCTACTACGCAATGACGGACGCTAATAATGCAAGCGTGTAGCAGCGAGCCGCTCCTCTACAGCCATTACACGACCAGGCTCCTCAATCTAGAGCTTTAAAGGGACTGCTGTAAATTCTCTAATACTGGCCTGTATTCCATTAGCGGCCGGGTCTCTGACAGAGGCCGCGTTCGCGGCTGGCGGAGGCATATTAAAGCCGGTCTCTAAAACAGGCCGGGGCTTTTATTAGAAACTATAGCGGTAGAAATATTCCCTAAGTTAGGAATTTGTCTCATACTAGAGTACATGATAACTCACGTGCAGGAAGTAAACAAACGGGAGTGGAGCTGATCCGAGTGTAACTTTGACACAGATTTATCCACTTTTCAAACCTTCAGTGACTATGTTTGGAAACAGGGAAAACAACAAATGTTGTGTGACCCTCCAGGGTTTTAAAGTCACCATCGCGTCTTCAAAGCACGTCCAGCTGCTCCGTGTGCAGGTCAGTCCCACGCCTCAGAATAACTCCTCCCATCAGCGCGAGTGTCTCGTCTTCTCTCGGGTCAGTCTCATGATCGATCACAAACAAGAAAACAACAAATAATCTGGTCCGTGGTAAAAACGAAACAGAAACCTGCAGTAACATTGACGTCAATGTTCCGCTAACAGCAACGAAACACTTCCTGTTGTCCCGACAAAATAAAAGGTGTCAATGTTCCAGCCGCTGGGAGAGGGTTTGAAATGATAATTATTAAATTAACCTAATATTTTAGGTTCAAATGGACACAAATCTCGTTTTTCTTCGTTTTCCTGGTCGTCTGTTTTGCTCAGAAATAGAAATAAAGGCCTGTCTCTAATTTTGGCCTGGTTCTAGTAAAAGCCTGGTCCTAGATGTGCTTGAGTAAATAAAGGCACCGGCCTGTATTACAGAATTTTTCCTCCCCGTAGATGTTCCAGCCATGTCCTAATGTGTAGAATAAGCCCAGACCTGTTCACCACAACTGCCTCTAAAATCCTGCACTGTCACTCAAAACGGTGTTACTTCGGGTCCGAATTGCCGTCATGCACAAGCTTAATATAGAGACTGCAGTTACACGTATGACCTGAGGTGGCAGTAGTGAGCATAAAATGGCTAACTTGCATCTAGCCCCTTTAAACCCAGCGTTCTGTCTCTGCACCTGAATTTATTATACAGCAAATACTTATTGTATTTTACAATGGGGGGTCCCAAGTTGTTGTGAGGTCGACACAGGGTTGGGTTAGAAAGTGCACATATTTGTTTTCCTTACATTGTTGCCTTCTAACATAAAGTGCATTTTTATCCATAAATGCCACTCAAAGTCGGCTGTGTTTTGTGAAGTGTTTTCTCACAGTACCGGGTTGCCTGTTATTCAAAGATTTAGCACAAAATAGATCCACACTAGCTCCGTTTTGACAAAAGCAGGTATTGTTTCTATGTTTCTCCCAGGTGAAGGTAGACTTACATGTTTAAGTGTATTTGCATTACAATAACTGGAATGAAATGGCCTTAAATATTGCTAAAAATCTAAATTAATGCAACATTTCTCTGATTTAATTAGGCGTAAATTCTTGGCAATCACCCTGCCCAGACTCCTCATTAATTTTAGTCTCATGGAAGTGTGAAAGGTATAAAAATATCATTAATCTTCTGTTCGGTTTTTCATCTGTAAAGCGATTCTCAAACCAAACCAAACAATCTGGAGCTGTGTATTTTCCCCACGCAAGCCCAAAGTTGTTTTAACCCCCCCCCCCCCCCCCCCCCCCCCCCCCCCCCGACTCCAGCGGGTTCATTTTTCAACTCGAAATAAACACTCGCCCCGGATTCATCAAAACAGCCGCGCTTTAGCCCCGAGACCTCAGACGGCACGCTACTCCCAGGCTTTGTGTGTCGGAGGAACGGCGGCTGCAAACTGCGAAAGGCTCAGAGAAAAACAGTCAAAGCGAAAAAAGAAGTGAGAGGGAAGAGAAGAGAAGGGGGGGGGGAAAGACGATTACCGGAACGCGACGGGAGGCTGCAGTGATCCACAGCGAGCCCGGCTTTCTAATGTAAAAGCTCGCGGCGGTATTGTTAATTTTTGGACAGTCATGCCAATAAAGTGCCTTTGAACTGAGCTGAATTGAAGAAAGGGAGAGCGGCACATGAGGATGCAAACCAATGTGGAATCCCTTTTCCCTCATCCACTCTCTCCCTTCTCTCCATCTTCCTTTCCTCTTCTCTTTCCTCCTTCTCTCCATCTTCCTTTTTCCCCTTTTCTCCATCTTCCTTTCCTCTTTTCTATCCCCGTTCTCTCCATCTTCCTTTCCTCTTTTCTTTCCTCCCTCTCTCCATCTTCCTTTCCTCCTTCTCTCAATCTTCCTTTCCTCTTTTCTATCCTCCCTCTCTCCATCTTCCTTTCCTCCTTCTCTCAATCTTCCTTTCCTCTTTTCTATCCCCGTTCTCTCCATCTTCCTTTCCTTTTCTCTTTCCTCCTTCTCTCCATCTTCCTTTTTCCCCTTTTCTCCATCTTCCTTTCCTCTTTTCTATCCCCGTTCTCTCCATCTTCCTTTCCTCTTCTCTTTCCTCCTTCTCTCCATCTTCCTTTTTCCCCTTTTCTCCATCTTCCTTTCCTCTTTTCTATCCCCGTTCTCTCCATCTTCCTTTCCTCTTTTCTATCCTCCCTCTCTCCATCTTCCTTTCCTCCTTCTCTCAATCTTCCTTTCCTCTTTTCTGTCCTCCCTCTCTCCATCTTCCTTTCCTCCTTCTCTCCATCTTCCTTTCCTCTTTTCTGTCCTCCTTCTCTCCATCTTTTCCTCTTTTCTTTCCTCCCTCTCTCCATCTTCCTTTCCTCCTTCTCTCCATCTTCCTTTCCTCTTTTCTACCCCCTTCTCTCCATCTTCCTTTCCTCTTTTCTACACCCCCCCTGTCTGTCTCTGCGGTGGATGTTGGGAGAAATGGCCAATAGGGGGAGCACTTGCACACAGAGTGGGTCAGGATTGAAATGAGCGTGGGCTGTGGGGCTGTGGAGACACAAAAGCAGCAATTGAGGACAAATAACAGGGCTGAACGCTGAACATCATCGGGGAAAAATATCTGCTTGTGATTTCTCCGGCAGATTTTGTGAATAGATTTGTGATTTGTTTTTTTTTAAATCCAGCTTCAGTTCATTTCAAAACAAATCCAGGACTGAAGACTGAGTTATAAGCCGTAAATAGAACAATATATCACTTCTTAAAATACCTCATCAAACCTGGTTAGAATTCAATGTATTGATTCAGATAATACTGTACATTAATATTATATTAGTTTAGTTTAGTTTTTTGTTGAAAATAACCTCCTGCACACATGGCTGTCAGAGAGAAGCAGCTTATTTCCTGTTTTTCTGGCTTTTGAACAGTGCAGAACGGTAACATGTCTGTACTGAGTAATGTCAGTCAGGGACGATCGCGCTTGGATAAAATGCTAACATTAGCGCTGATTAGCTCTGATACACTTAAGGTGGTTTTCCACATGCAGGAGCTTTCGAGATATATCGATTATGAAATATCTGCTCCGGTCTGTGACTTGAAAAGAACCCTCAGGAAGTTCGTTCGAAGAGGTCTTTATTCAATCAATAGCACAAAAATAGAAGATACAGCTTAACAAGCATTCAATTGGAAGTCTGTCTATGGAAGTCTGTCTTGTCATTATATACTTGTTAGTCCTGCCTCTAAACCAGACGTACAACCTGACTTTTGACTCAGATAATACATGCAGTTTTGGGCAAAACAAGTTTGTTAAACAACTAATCATTAACCTTATTGATTGGTCAGTCTGACATTATTCTGACCAGAACTGTCTAACAGCACTTTTACCAGAACATTTATAGGACATTTGCACAAACAGCTTATATAACCATGACAGAACAGAAATCAGATGGCCTCTCCGAAGGTTTTCGTAACTTTTATAAGCAATAGGATTAATATCTCTAACGTGTATCAGCCGGATGGTTCTTTTTCCCCAGCTTTGTCGAGCTTTTCCATAACTAAGGCCAGGGCCAAACCGGTCTGACCAGGTATAGGTTTTGGGACCGACCTCTGGCTGTGGCCAAATCGCTGATCCGTGTGAACAGACTCTGGCCTCTGATTGGACGAGAGAGTGGACAGCCCTTACTATTGACACACTGGTCATACGGATTTAATGTTATTTAATACAGCTTGGCACCTCTGAATGATTCCATAAGTCAGAGGGCAGTATTTGTCCACATTTGTTCTCTTCACGGCTTACAAAGCTTTAATGATGATCTGTACAGTGTGCTCCTCTGTTGGGGCGCGGCCCATAACAAATGCAGGTGTGTGTGGTGGAAACAGAAATGAGTGCAGGGTCGTGCGATGTCAAACGACGGCTTTACTGGCTTTGTTCTCACACACGTTTGACATCACTGCTTGTTCTCTACATTTGTTTGGCTGAAATCCCAAATGTTCTCACACTGGAGGTCCAGAGTGGGCGTTTTATCAAGTCCCCTTTACCCCACCGGAGGCGAGTTGCAGAGACGTTGTGGAGACTGCCAATGGGCTCGTCTCACCGGCCTGGAGACTAGAGTCACCGCTGTCTCCGAGACGTCCCCGAGTCTCCAGGTAGTCTCGGTGAAAGCGAACAGATTTGATTTCAGCTGAGTCTCCGTGAGGTCTCCGTGAGGTCTCCGTGAGGCCTCCGTGAGGTCTCCGAGAGGTCTCCGAGAGGTCTCCGCGGTCTCAAGCAGCTGTGGCAACGTGGCAAACACTATTGGTTGTCCTCAGAGACGTTTCTTTGACGTCTCTGCAATGTCTCTGACCTGTCGGATACCAATTATTCTCAGAGTCGTATGTAATAGTATTTGCGACACAACTGATCGAGACTGATTGAGACTCATTCAGTCTCCGCTGAAATCAAACCTGTTTTTCACTGAGACGACTTGGAGACTTGACTCAATGATCTGGACACATGCGCTGATACGGCCGATGTGTTCAGTGCTGCCTTCCCTTTAAGAAGGTGGGATTGTGGGTGATTTGTGTGATGTTTTTGTGGGCCCAGTGTTGAGCACAGAGAGACCACACAGACTTGGATTCTCAGCTCCTTCAGCGTTGTGATCGTGTTCATTCTTCTGTATTCAAGCACACGCAGCATTTATCGATACCCGATATCCTTTATTTAATATCTCCACAGTGAACTTTATTTAAAGACTTAAATCTCAAATCCAAGCGGACACATTTCCTGAAAACCTTCCTATAATCGTGCAGCGCTGCCTCCATTTTCTCCGGTTTAGTTCCTTCCACCTCTGACTTCAAATGTGTGTGTTTGTGCGGTTTTCCCCACAGATTCACATCCTGGAGAGCGGCGAGGTGCGCATTTTCAGCCGCAACCAGGAAGACAACACCACCAAGTACCCAGACATCATCTCCCGCATCCCCAAGGTGAGCTCCCGCCTGGGCCCACGGGACGAGACTGTCAGACGAGCGCTTTCGCAGCGGCGGCGCATAATTTACACTCTCTGCTTTGTCTTTAAGAGGCTTTGTTCTCTCTTGCCTTGTATTTTCCTGCAACATGTGCAGACAATCATATAAAGGCACAGGAAGCTACATAGACAATACTTCTCTCTGCCAATTTAGGATGACATGGGAACTTTTATACAATTTCATACAAGCGTTCATTTTGATTGGTTCTATCGGTGAAAAATACCTCAAATAACTTCAGTTTTTACAGTTAAGGGTGCAGTGCAAAGTGAAACTACACGGGACAAAAAGACTGATGAGTCTCTTAAAGGCGATCATTCACCAATCGTTATTTGTTCACCCACTAACGAACGTGAGCTGGGTTTAGACCGTCGTTAGACAGGTTATTCTAGATTTAATAATTAGAGATAGCCGGTGTTCCGTTCAGTCTCATTCAGTTGTCTGTGGCTCTTACATGGCTGCTCGATCTCCTCCATCGAAGCCTGTTCCTTAAAAGGGTAAAAAGGCGGGGTGGGCGGAGCCTCCACAGAGCTGCAGAGCTTGATTGACAGGCTCCAGAGCCAGTCCATGCGCTGAAAAGGCGTCCACTTTTAGGGCTGATAAACAAAAACCAGCGTGGTTAAAAGTATTTCACTCGGCCCAGCGTTGTCACATGGGTCATGGCGATTTTAGAAAAAATAAAACTCTTTGGAGCCAGGCTTTTAAGCTGTTCTTGGGGGGTCTGAAGTCCCATTAGAATCCTGTTTACCAAGTGTCTTTTGGAGTCACCCCTGGCCACAATGTCAGCTCCATGAGGCCCATTGATCTAAAGGCAGGCGATGGAGAGTCATGTGATCAGTGGAGCTCCAGACCTCCACAGGAAAGGACATCAGCTCCACTTTTTTTACCCACGCCATTTTTTTTTTTCAGTTAATCTCAATAAAACGCCTTTAGTGAACTCCACTATCTTTCAGGTTAGGATTAGAGTTGGTTTGGATTAGTTTAGGATAGCGTTGTCCTGCAGAGGTGACTTCATTTCGTGTGGAAAAGTGGAGCTCCACTGATCACGTGCCCCTCTATCGGCTGCATGGCAAGGCAAGTTTATTTGTAGAGCACAATTCATACACAAGGCAATATCAAAGTGCTTCACAGTTGCATAAATATAAGAAAACAAATACAATCAATAAAAACATCAACATAAAGTTAATCATACCGCCTTTGCGATGCCCAATCCCGTCAGACCTTGGAAGCTAAGCAGGGAAGGGCCTGGTCGGTACTTGGATGGGAGACCGTTTGGTAACACCAGGAAGCCCAGCGAATGTAGTGAATGAGTGAGTGGTTGGTGGTGGTCGGAGGGGCCGATGGCGCAGACTGGTTGCCTCGCTTCTGTCAGTCTACCCCAGGGCAGCTGTGGCTACAATAGTAGCTTACCACCACCGGGTATGGAGTGAATGAATAATGCAATGTAAAGCGTCTTTGAGTGTCCAGAAAAGCGCTATATAAAACCGATGCATTATTATTATTATTATAAGCGGAAAGAGTGTAGATGAATTACTTTCAGTTATATGCATTTTTAAGTCTTGTTTTGACTCTGTCTGTCTTGAGCATCCAGACCATTCTCTCCTGTCAGTGTCCAAAAACGGTCAAACAAAAGAAAGCTGAGTAAAATTTTTGGCTAAATCTTTACTATAATTATGTTGATTATGCACTTTAACCCCATTGAGGATCTTTGGGATGTGCTGACGAAGGCTTTGTGTCGTGGTCACACTCTCCCATCAGTGGTTAGCGCTCGTGCTTTACAGCGAGAAGGTCCCGAGTTTGATTCCCGCTCGGACGTGGCCTCTCTGTGGAGTTTGCATGTTCTCCCCGTGTCTGAGCAGGTTTCCTCCGGTTTCCCCTCCCACTAAAAACATCTTTAACGGGGCAGCGATGATTGTCTAAGCTAAAGACGCTACAAGCAAATATTAGAGCATGTGACCTTTTTGTGGTCAGACAGAATAATATTTTTTTGACGAGAGATCAATACAGTGATACTAAAACAGATATAATGTAGTTTTCTAAATTTGACGAGTCTTGAATGTCTTTTTGTTGTTTATCGATGCAGCAGTTCTGCCCTCGCTGTAGGTGTTTTCGTCCCCAAACGCCTCTTTTCAAGCTTTTCAAACATCGATATATTTTTTCTCTGAACAAGAAAACCCTCGTAGCGCGTCTCTCCTTTGACACGTGCCCGACTGCAACACCTGCTTTTCTTCTTTTCTAATGGTCCTTTTTAAACCTCAAAGCAGCACTTTTAATGCAGCAGTAACTTTGGATCGAAATGAAAAGCCCTCAGCAGAAGGTTGAGAGCTGGTGTTAAAGAGTGGAGCAGATCGAGTGCTTTTCTCCGGCTCTTTGACCTTTTGTCGGAGCGAACAGCTATTCTTCGGTTTCGCTCCAGACTGTTTTAAAGACGGGCTTGTATTCTCTTGGATTCTTCTGCGAGTGCTGCACAGTAATCTCGCTCTAAGATAAGTAGTAGAAGCACACCTTGTGAGCGATGTAATTGGTCCGATAAATCAGTGGCGTCGAGGTAAATGTCTGTGGTTTTTGGGAGATTCAAAACTCATGTCTCGCGGGAGCAAAAACCGGCCTTGCTTTTATAATGAATGCTGTGTTCAAGTATCTTTATTTGAGCTTTTCCTGTTTTTACCAATTAATTTATTAAAACTGACAGCAGCTGATCTCCATGGTAACGCAGGACAGTCAGCGCCGTATAGATACAGACGGCATCTCGTCATAGGGGCGTGGTCTCGCTGAGGGAGAAAATAGAATCTTTTGGGAAACACAATTTTTTAAGTCATTTTCTGGTGAAATATAATCTTATTTATCACATACAGATAAGTCAAGTCTAAATCATGTTCATATGGATATTTATTGACAGCAGATTGTTCAGTAGAAGGGAAGAAACGGCAGTCGTAGCTAGCGCTAGCTAACCGTTAGCATTATGGTGCGTTCCAGGAAACTGGTAAATTTACCACTTCCCACTTGCAAAAATGCCTTGGAACACCGCTCGAACTGGTAATTACAACTTGTAAACTCGGAAACCTGAAGACTGCTACGAGTTCGTATACGAGATGAAGACAGTAATGGCGCCCCCCAGTGGCGCAGTTAAAGGGGGGGTATTATGCAAAATCGACTTTTTCAAGCTTTACATCATGTTATTATGTCATTCCCTCATTAAAAACATGCCTGAAGTGTTGCCTTGGCACATTCACGTATTTTTGAGTAATCTGTAAAAACTCTGATGGCGGCCATTTTAGGGATAGGTTTGCCTGAGTCCTCCTAGGAACGCCCCCACCTCCTGGAGACGCCTCCGAGCTTTCGTCACCAGCCGAGTAACCAACCACTGCTCCTCAGCAGAACCCCCTCCCCACGGATGCCACAGACAGCGTGTGGAGGGGGCGTGTCGGAAAGGCTCAGAGCTTCTTAAAGAGACAGAGGCCTATTTCAAGACATTCGCTACAGCCATTTTGAGAGAGAAATTTTATACAAGGCAGTTATTCTAATTTACTGCATTTACAGACCAACAGAAGGTTTTGTCATCATTGTAGTGAGATATAGACTGGTGCTATGTGATTGAAAATAGCATAATACCCCCTCTTTAAATCTGTAACAAAATGAACGTTACTTTTAGTCACAGCTTTCAACACAACGTTATGTCACATGTTTGTACTTAGATCTGGTTTGAAGAAACGTTCATATAACGTTAGCATCGTATGAGCTAATTGTTGTAGCATTAGCTGTTTTGTTTACATACGACTTCAATCACCTGAAACGCACTGAAGTCGTAACTGGTAACTTTCAAGTGGGAAAAATACCAGTTACCAGTTGCCTGGAACGCACCATTAACCCGATGCTAACATGTAGCATCATGTTAGCATTCTTTGTTATTTATGCGTTTATGGGCCGTTGAACCACTGCTCCTCTCCATGTCTTTGTATCTTTATTTAGTAGAAAACTATATTCACAATTCAGCATTTGTTAAAGTAGTTTTTGAATAATTAGACAAAGTTTTGATTTTTCTCAATTGTTTTCCCCGTTAACTGTTTTCAAACATGACCATATATGGGAGATTCCAGAGATGTGTCTGTATCTATGGAAGAACTACTTGAGAAAGCACAATTACTTTGTTACATTTACTCAAGTACATTTACTCAAGTATCTTTTGGAGTACTGCCCTCCTCTGTAAATAGTGTACATTAGTGTTTTGTATGATTGAATGAGAATATGTGTCTGTCCAAGTCTGAACTATTTTAGTTTTAAGAAAATGAATCATTGGAAACTCTGAGGCTTTTTTTTCCTGATCTCGCCAAAACCAACGACAAACCGTCCAACTTTCAACAAACACAAACCTCTCCAAAACTTCACTAAGAAATTCAACATTAAAGCCAGTTCTGCTTTTCAGAACTGGTTAAGTTTTTATGTTTTTTGTGATTAAGTCATGAGATGCTTTTCAATGTGTCTCTTGGCCCCGACGACCCCGAATAATTTATCCCCTAATTTTGACTTTCTTTGTTTTTTAATGAGCACAATACGAACACACGGCGCTGTCTGATTAATTTGTTCTGCCCTCTTCACCAGCCCGAGTCCCTGGTTACTGTGTCTGACGAGTTTATTTGATTCTGAAAAGTACAAGTGTGTTTTATGAATAATAGATTGACCCACAGAAGACGCTGCAGCCGTTTGTAATGCAGCACAAATTAATTGTTAATGATATTTGGTCATTGACTCCGAGGCTTGTCTGCGCCGCTCAAACACAATCCGGGCGGATTAGACCTTGTTCAACCAGGCTTTTAGTAAACATTTCAGCGGGTCTGGAGCGGTTCAGTTCTCTACTTTTCTGTTTATGAATGTACAGCGCATCATTCCTCTTCTGAATTAACCACTGTGTAAATTTACTAGGGTTTCTGTTCGCACGCTGTTGCATCAGAGCCGATATGATTATGATAAAAACAGAATACAAGGAAAAAGTATCCGCCTTTAACTTTTCCACATTTTGCCACACTATGGAGCTGCATAAGTACAGACCCCCCTTACCCATTAGTGAAACCAATTGCTTTCAGAAGTTGCCTGGTGATTTCTGAATGATCCCATGTTGACCCACTGCCTAAATAGAGTCGACCTGTGTTTAATCTAATGTCAGTTCAGATACAGCTGCTCTGTGATGGTCTCAGAGGTCTGTTAAGAGACTATTGTGGAGCAGAAGCATCATGAAGTCCAAGAACACACCAGACAGGTCCCTGATAAAGTTATTAAGAAATATAAAGCTGGGTTAGGTTATAAAAAGATCTATGAACATCTCTCAAAGTACAGTTAAATACTCCATCCAGGAATGGAAAGAGTCTGACATCACTGCAGACCTACCAAGACCCGGCCGTCCTCCTAAACTTACTGACCGAACAAGGACAGCACTGACCAGAGCTGTTACCAAGAAGCCTATGATGACCCTGGATGAACTGCAGAGAGACACAGCTCAGGTGGGGGAAACTGTCCACCAGAGGTCGCAAGTTTTCATCATTGCCAAAACACCAAGGGCCGAACCTCACCATTGTGGCCTAAAGTTTAGAACCATTTTCTGCAAATGCCAGTGTTTTACATCAGTGGTTCTAAAGTGGTCCGGCTCCGAGACCCGCCATTACCTCAATGACAAGCTGCGACCCAAATAAAACTGTAATTTATCATATTTCCTATAAAATATAAAATATATTTACCACACATGGTCTTATTGAACAAGACGTAGATTTGCTTTTAAGACTGAAATTATGATCAAAACATAACATTAATTTGATCAGACTCGTGTGTTTCCGTGTAGTTTCAGATTGAAAATATTGAGTGTGACCCACTTTTGAGTCCCGACCCACCGGTTGAGAATCACTGTTTTACATTATATATGACCAATGGGGATGTTCTGTAAGGACATTTTAAAAAATACACTATTTCTCGCATTTTTAGTGTACTTTGAGCCCATATTTGCATAATAATATTTCTCAAAATCATATTGGGGGCCAGAGGTTCTGTGCTGAGGGCCGGATTTGGCCCCTGGGCCTGATGTTGCCAACCCCCGTTGTACACAGAACAACTATTAGTGGAACACTGCACAACTACGGCCTTTATGGAAGAGTGGCATTTTTAAAAGAAACCATTAGAAGTCCCATTTGCTGTTTGCCAGAGCTCACAGAAACATGTTTACTTATTTCTTTTCTAATCTTTTTTTATTTTTATTCATTTATTCATTTTATTTTATTAATTTTTCTCTTCGTGAGGTAACAAGGAATATAGACACAGGTTTATGTAAAACCAAGCAGATTGCTACAATTGGATTTATTTTGGCTGTAGCCTACTTTCCCTTTATTAGATACAGCTGCACTGCAAAAAGTAATTAACTAGATTAGTATAAACATCTCAATTTGAGCATAATAATCCAAATTTTAGTTGTTTTGACTAGTTAAGAAGTTGTTGGGCATTTGTCCTAGATTATTTCACTTGTTCTGAGATGTTTCTGACTCGTTTCGATACATTTCGTCCTTATTTCAGGTAGTTTTCTTTGCCAATGGGGAAAGAAAATTGCTCTTATCTCATTTTACTTTCTTATTTCAAGCGAGATTTACCCTAGAACTGGTCTGAAATGTCCTCAAACAAGCAAAGTAAACTTGGTCCGATCAGGAAAAGTGTCTAAATGAGTGAAAACCGCTCAAAACAAGATACATTTCCTCAATTCAAGTCATTTAAGCCAATGCTTGATTTACTTTTGTGTGGAAACATGTGGAAGAAGGTGTTTTGGTCAGATGAGAAAATGTCTTCTTCTAGCCACCCAAAATCATGTATAAATTTCATTTCACTAAGTCACTCAGTGTGTGTCTTTCACGTAAAGTTTGTGGTCCATAGGCAACTTAGGCAACTTGAGCCTCACGGCAAAAACAAAGCTGAGAGATCTTGGCGTTATCCTTGATAAGAATATGTCTCTTGAACATCATGTCAGGCAGTTGGTAAAAAACTGCAACTTCCATCTGCGTAACATCGCTAAACTCAGACCCATGGTGTCCAGAGAAGAACTGGAAATGATCATCCATGCGTTTGTGTCCTCGCGATTGGATTACTGCAACAGTCTCTTTACGTGCCTGAGCAAGAAAGAGCTTGCTCGTCTGCAGTCAGTTCAAAACGCAGCTGCGAGACTTCTGACCAGGACAAACAGAAGAGCCCACATCACACCTGTGTTGAAGTCCTTGCACTGGCTCCCTATTGAACATCGGGTTCAGTTTAAAATCTTGGTGCTGACCTTTCGAGCTTTACACGGTCAGGTGCCCACTTATATTGCCGACCTACTTAAACCCTATAGTACGTCTCGGAACCTGAGGTCCTCTGGGCAGAACCTGTTGATGGTTCCACGAACACACTTTAAAACCCGGGGAGACCGCTCCTTCAAAGCCGTAGCGCCCCGACTTTGGAATGAACTTCCTCTTGACTTGCGCTCACTGGAGTCAGCAGCTACTTTCAAAAAGCACCTAAAAACCCATCTGTTTGAGAAAGCATTTGAGTCCGGCTGATGCAATACTGACACCATTTGTATCATGATTTACTGAATTTCGAATTATTGCAATGAATATGCTGTTTTATTATTATGTTTTAACACTGTGAAGCGCTTTGTGACTCTGTGTCTGTGAAAGGCGCTATACAAATAAAGTTTACTTACTTACTTACTTACATAGCGTGGCAAAAGTTAAAGGGGGAAAAAGAAAAAAGTCCGCACAACTAAGTAGCTCCCAGAAAAGTTATTTAATGACTTACACCGTGTAACGTTTCGGGCCTGAGCCCTTCCTCAGACATGAAGGTTTTGAACAAAATGCACACAGAATTTATACTAGGGTGCGTTTGATTACATCAGTCACGTGAGTGATCACATGACGGGTCACATGTCTGAACAGAAGATAAATCGATAAAAAGGTGCAATATTTACAATATTTACAATATTTACACGTATATACAGAGAAGATCGTGAAAAAAATATATATATATATTTTAGTTTTTATAACATTTGTTTTAATTATGTCGATCTTTGGGTACCCGTGATCTTTGAGTAGACATTTTTTTCTTTTGTGTGCAAAGGGTGTCCTAAGTCAGTTCTAAGTGGGTGTAAGAAATGTTAGACGACCAACATGATAAATGGAAGTAGATATACAATAAAAATAAAGGAACAACACTGCAGCGATGGTGTACCACAATAGAGAAACCACAGCACTGGAGTACCGACATTTAGATTATAGAAAAGGTCTGATATCAAAGTCTTCATTGAGACCCCGAGGGCTCAATGTGTCTAAGGTGTGAATCCAAAAAGCTTCCCTTCTTAACAGAAGGGTATTGATGTCGCCACCCCTTCTTGGTGGGCTGACTTTCTCAATCCCCATGTATCTTAGGGCACTGACATTATGTTGGTAATTTGTAAAGTGGAACGCCACTGGACTTTTGACATCATGGTTGCGAATGTTGGATCTGTGTTCTGAAATTCTAGTTTTTAGAGGTCTGGTTGTTTTTCCAATATATGCTAGACCGCAAGGACATTTAAGCATATATATGACATTGTTCGTGTTACATGAGATCACACCTCTGACTTTGAAGGCTTTTCCGGTTCTTGGATGATTGAAGTGATTAATTTTTTGAGTGAAATTGCACTGAGTGCAGTGACCACATCGATAGTTTCCTTGTGGTATTTGTTGTAGAAAATGCGGTTGAACAGATGGCGGTAGATCTGCTCTGACAAGCATGTTATTCAAGTTGGGCGGTCTTTTCAGGACAAGGCGGGGCGGTTCCGAGAGCTCTTTCAAGTTTGGATCAGATTGTATGATGTGCCAGTGCTTTTTAATAGTGTGTTCAAATTGTTTGCTGAGGGGTGAATATTGGACAACGCAATTTACTTGGGATCGTGAGTCGTTTTTTCTGGTGTGTTGAAGACACTCTTGTTGTGACACAGAGTTGAACTTGTTCCGTGCCGTGGTGATCCATTCATCCTTATATTGTCTTTGCTGGAAACGTGCGGTCAAGTCATTTGCTTGGATTTCATAGTCTGAATCTGTACTGCAGATCCGCCGGATTCGATTGAATTGGGAGATCGGAAGGCTCTTTTTCAAGTGTACTGGATGATATGAATGTCCATGTAGAATCGAATTTCTATCAGTGCTCTTTCTGTATAGATCTGATGATAGTTTGTTGCAATCTTTTTGAACCAGTATGTCTAAAAAGTTCATTTTGTTGCAATCATGTTCCATAGTGAATTTTAGGTGGTAGTCATTTGAGTTTATAAAGTCATGAAAAGACCACAGTTGTTCTGTCGTGCCCTTCCAGATAAAAAAGATATCGTCAATGTATCGTTTCCAGTTTGAAATGTGGATGAGGTATGGATTTTTGTCCTCGTTGAAGATGATGTGATGTTCAAAATGTCCACAGAAGAGAGATGCGAAACTCGGCGCCATCTTGGAGCCCATGCTTGTGCCAGAGATCTGTAGATAAAAATCAGATTGAAACATGAAAAAATTAGAGCTGAGAACAAGGTCAATAAGTGCTGTGGTTTCTCTATTGTGGTACACCATCGCTGCAGTGTTGTTCCTTTATTTTTATTGTATATCTACTTCCATTTATCATGTTGGTCGTCTAACATTTCTTACACCCACTTAGAACTGACTTAGGACACCCTTTGCACACAAAAGAAAAAAATGTCTACTCAAAGATCACGGGTACCCAAAGATCGACATAATTAAAACAAATGTTATAAAAACTAAAATATATATATATATTTTTTTCACGATCTTCTCTGTATATACGTGTAAATATTGTAAATATTGTAAATATTGCACCTTTTTATCGATTTATCTTCTGTTCAGACATGTGACCCGTCATGTGATCACTCACGTGACTGATGTAATCAAACGCACCCTAGTATAAATTCTGTGTGCATTTTGTTCAAAACCTTCATGTCTGAGGAAGGGCTCAGGCCCGAAACGTTACACGGTGTAAGTCATTAAATAACTTTTCTGGGAGCTACTTAGTTGTGCGGACTTTTTTCTTTTTCAGCTTTATAGTCCACTTTGGTCCTGCACACTATTCAGACTGGATGTGCGTGTTTTTTCTTCTTTAACGCAAAAGTTAAAGGGGGAGCAATACTTTTTCACTGTACAAGCCGTCATTCATGCTAATCCCATGTTAACAAATTGCCAAAAGCCTACAAAGAGACTCGCACTTTCATGTCCATTCATTCATTTATCTTTTAATTCGAGCAGCTGAGAGTCACAACATTCAGCAGATGGTAAAACAAAGCAAAACAAGAACAAATAATTCCCAAAAGGAGTAGACAGAAACGAGCAGCTTTTCAGCGAGTCAAGTTTGAGCTCTCAGAAGAAGAAGCAGAAATCGCTTTAATCTACAACCATTCAGATTGTATTTTGTCTCTATACTCTCCTCTCCTGCCTGGCCCTCTTTCCAATAACCACTATTAAACTCTAAATCTCGCAGATCTTGGCACCTAATTGTCTCCCCTTTTTTGTTTTTACAAGTTGATCCTGCCCTCTGTCACAGCCGGCTTCCTCGGCTCATCCGTTCCTTTCATTTCTCGGGTTGACGTCTTCACCTTATTACGGCGTCTGTCGCCCGTGTCCCCGTCTCGCCTCTAATCACCGGCCTCTCTTTGGTCATTATTTCAAACACCTGATAAGTCCTTTCTCGCCCGTCTGGCCTCCCCCGTGTTTTCTCCCGCCGCTTTGATACGGTCCTGGCTTTAATTTTTACACTTTTAGCTTCTGACTCAACCTCTTTTTTTTCCAGAAAGTTCAAACGTTCTTCTTTGCGCAGTAAAAGCTAAATTGTTTTGTTATTTTTTTTTTACAAAACACAGCTGTTCAGATGAATACCAACTTCTGCCTCCTGTTTCTTTAGTTTAATTTGCACAAAAAAGTCTACTGGCTTTATTATGAAGTTTAAAAGTGTGGGGTCAGGGTTGTTGAAAGACACTTTAGAAACTAGAAACAGGAGGATTTCACCTGCTCATTCTCTATAATTTTCAATAGCTTTGATTAGCATTGGCAGACTGCTGCTGGTATCTGAAGTGTAAAATAACTCGGATTTAATTCTCCAGGTTCAGAGCTTCATAATGAGGTACAGCGTGTCCATATTTGATTTAAATAAGTCGGTAAAAGTTGGATTTTTATACAGGGCTGGTATCGGATGGGGGTTCAAACAACATTAAAAGAAATGTAAATGATGATGTGGTATGTTAAAATGAAGGTAAAAAGTAGCATTTTTTTAAATTGTGATGTATTGTAGGTTATTTTTGTGTAATATATCGATTATCGCAGTATCGGTGCATTGTGAGATAATCGTTGTCGTAAGCCTTATCGAATCGTGAGGTACCCAGAGGTTTCCACCCCTGACCACTATCAGATCGGTGCATCTCTACTTTAAATGCTTCTGGGGCCACCAAGGGGCTGGTTCTGGGCTGGTTCTGGGCTGGTTCAGGGCTGGTTCTGATCTGGTTATGGGCTGGTTCAGGGCTGGTTCTGATCTGGTTATGGGCTGGTTCAGGGCTGGTTCTGGGCTGTTTCAGATCTGGTTCTGGGCTGGTTCTGATCTGGTTCAGAGCAAGTTCTGGGCTGGTTCAGATCTGGTTCTGGGCTGGTTCAGGGCTGGTTCAAGGCTGGTTCTGGGCTGGTTCAGAGCAAGTTCAGGGCTGGTTCTGGGCTGGTTCAGAGCAGTTCTGGGCTGGTTCAAGGCTGGTTCTGATCTGGTTCAGAGCAAGTTCTGGGCTGGTTCAGATCTGGTTCGGGGCTGGTTCAGATCTGGTTCTGGGCTGGTTCAGAGCTGGTTCAGATCTGGTTCGGGGCTGGTTCAGATCTGGTTCTGGGCTGGTTCAGAGCTGGTTCAGAGCTGGTTCAGATCTGGTTCAGAGCTGGTTCAGATCTGGTTCAGAGCTGGTTCTGGGCTGGTTCAGATCTGGTTCAGGGCTGGTTCAGATCTGGTTATGGGCTGGTTCAGAGCTGGTTCTGGGCTGGTTCAGATCTGGTTCAGAGCTGGTTCTGGGCTGGTTCAGATCTGGTTCAGGGCTGGTTCAGGGCTGGTTCTGGGCTGGTTCTGGGCTGGTTCAGACCTGGTTCAGACCTGGTTCTGGTACCAGGTTGATTCCGCACTGATGTGGTTTTCCACCAGAATTAGAGCTGTGCCTATTACCATAGCAACACTTTGGCACTGTCACATAAAACATGGATAGTAACATCTTACTACAGCCACTTCTGGCTATAAAATACACAAAAATAAGTTTATGCTCCTGTCACAACATTCCGATTTCTTCTTTCTAACGGCTCCCTCTTGTTCTAGCTGTAGCTAAAGAGCATAAAGCAAAACAACAGTTAGTTTCCTCCACAGAGACTGTTTTGGCTTCTCCATTTCTCCCCTTTTAGGAAGTTCGCACTAACTAAAGTTTGCCGGTTTGCCGGAAGAGAAAGCCACACACGAGCCGCTGACATCACTGGTGCTCGTTTCTTGGCCCAGCTTTTAACTGGTTCCCAACGAAAGACCCGGTTCTGAATCTGGATCCAGCCCCGGCACCAGCTTGGTGGAAAAGCCCTACCAGGCCCCAGACTTCACTTAGGAAAACACTGACGTGGTTCTTGACTAAAGTGTTGAAACCCAAAAGTGAAAAGACATTTTCAGTGAGTCACGGGCCTTTCCTTCACCCTAGAACACTATTGGGTGTTTTTAACCCGAGCAAATACATTTATGTGATTTTCATTATGCTGTGTTTATCTGAGTGTCCTGGGTCTGTGGCTTCAGCTTTGTCTTTGACATCTTTGATGGCCTGGGTGTTTTCCTCCAAAACACACTTTTTCCTACAGGCACATGTTCGGGTGATTTTCACCCAGTGATAGTGATAGAAGGCGAGGGTAGGGTTAGTGTAAGGCAGTCTTACCCCCTTTCAAGGTTGACAGCACATATTTTAGTCAGCTGGTCATTTATACCAGTGTTTATTTTGACAACATATTTCAATTTAGTTTTAGTCTTAGTCTTTTGACTAAAATGTATTTCAATTTTAGTCTAGTTTTAGTCGACTAAAATTGCATGTCAATTTAGTCGACTAAATATAAGACTAATTTAGTCGACTTTGCATTGATAATATTCATTATAATCATATTTAATCTTGTTCCTCTGCTTCATGGAGCTGCTCCACATGAACAAAGCTCAGAGCTGATCCTTTGGCAGTGACTTTACATGATCTGAGGCTTTTTCAGACTGACAATAGAAGTTTGGATGATTTTAGTCTCTCCTTTTCATTTTTATTTAGTCTTATTTTAGTCGACTAAAATATCTGGACATTTTAGTCATAGTTTTAGTCTCATGAAAAACGTTTAATTTAGTTTTAGTCCAATTTTAGTCGTCAAAAATATCACTTTGATTAAAACCCTGATTTATACCCATTCAAAATATGACATATTTAGTTTCTTTCTCCTGTGGCTGTTTGTGCCGAGGACACTGAGCTTCACCAGAGAAGTCTCACATATCCAGGAATGGGTCGACCAAAAAACAAGTTTTCATCTTCATTATTTTTTTTTTTTAGGAATTCCTTGTTTTCCAGTAATTTTGGAGCATTTTTATCTGGTCCTCTCATGATGCTTTTCTTTCATTTTATTAGACATGACACAGTTTAATATAAAATAACACGACTCAAATCTGTCAGGTATTGTCATGTTTTGATAGATTTTGATGAAGTACTTTTTATTGGGTGTTTTATCTCGGGTAAAAATCACCCGGCGTTGGTGATGGTGTTCTAGGGTTAAATGACTGTGTAAATGAAAGTGCTGAATGTCTTATTAACGCGACTGAAATTAGCATCATTCTGAAGCCTTTGCTAATTGTTGATTGCGCTCAGTTCACTGGTGTCGCGTTAATGACACGACTTACACGACAGCCGCAGTTTCCGGAGCCATTTCTGACCATTTTAACAACAAACACCGACTGCACCATATCTTTTTACTCGTCTAATATTACCAGAGACAGCGCGGTTCCCAGAGCGAGCAGCGGGATTCAAAACATAAAGCATTTCCAATCTCTTTGTTTCTGTGCGCCGTTGTATCGCGCGCCAGGCCCAGTCGGACAGCTGTCTCCTCCGCCGCCGCTGCCTGTGTTTTTCCATCATCTCCTCTCATCTCAACAATTGTCTCACTCACTTTCCTGTCGACACCGTTTCCTCCACTTTAAAGCGCTTTGACGCGGCTTGTCTCTACAAACACGGACAGACCGGTATTGTTATTTGACGGGCACTTCAGTCGGAGTTTCTTTGCAAATTCCCCCTCAAGCTATTCTTTGCAAAATATCAACTTTCGCTCTCATCGCGGAGAGTCGACGCCGGTCCTTCCGCATTAGCAAATTTTAATGGTTTAGATCAGACCAAATTGGAACAAGCAGACGAGGGCAGGACAAATCTGTCTCTAGTGTTCGTATCAAGCGTAATTGAGGCTTAAAAACGTTCTTTGGAGAGGCTCGGCATGAATATTTTGTGTTTTAAACTTCCAAACAATGTCTGTGTCAGAAAAGATTGTAAGGAGTGAGAGGCTGGACTTTGAACAACTTTTGAGGAATTCTCTTTTCACATTTACTATGCTCTTAGTGATGGAGGAGGTGAGGATGGACGTGTAGATCTGCACCAGCATCTTGGTCGGCAGCTTAAGTTTCCTCAGCTGCTGCAGGAAGAACATCCTCTGCCGGGCCTTCTTGATGAGGGAGTAGATCGTTGGCTTCCATTTGAGGTCCTGGATGATGGTGGTGGCCAGGAAACGGGAGGAGTCCATAATGGAGATGGGGGTGGGAGAGTCTGTCAGGACGAGGGGTAGGGCTGGGTACCTACTTGGTACCGACCGAAAAGCTCCGGTAGGGGGTGGTATCGAAAACTTTTTTTTTTCGGTGCTAATTTTCGGTACTTTTTCTCTCCAAACGTCAATAAATGATCCGCAGTGAGTCTAAAAAAGCCTGAACTCATGAGCAGCTTCAGCGCAAATGTAGAAGCGAAGCAAAGCTGTAACTTACTAACACTTCAGTCATTATCAGAGATGGCAGAGCCGCGGTCTGAGCCAGGACTAAACCAGGACTGAATAAGAAACTAGACTCTTAGACAAAGAGAAAAGCAGTGACAACACTCTATGACAACGAGAAGCGCATCGGCTTTACCTTTAGCTTTAGCTTTAGTCCCGCAGAGCCTGAAGTTACGCGCTGTTGTTTACAACTCCAGCTGCACCAAATGGCTGCACAAAGATTGTTTCTGGAAAATGTGAGCGCTCACTCTGCATTAGCCATGTTTGGAACAGTTATGGTGCATTTTCAGTGACAGAGTGAGCGCTCTCACTATGTAACAGATCTTTGACGTGTGAAGTGTTTTCACTTCGTCGAACAGCTCAGTGTGTTTAGAAAAGTTGATCTGAAAGTAAACCATGCCCGATGTGGATCTGGTCTGTTCCTGCAGCTCAGAAGGTAAAAAATGTCCTTTCTCTCTTTTTATCACGGCTTTAGTGAAAATTCTGCTCAAAAAATTAAGTTACAGGTGACGCTGCTGCTCCTTTTTTCTGATGTGCCGAGTTTGTGCCGCTGGGCTGTTTGTTTTCCTGAACGATACTTTTTATACACATTATTTTAACTCAATTAAAATAACATCGGTATTGAAAAAAAGTACCGTTAAGGCACCGGTACCAAAAAGCAGGTATCGTAGTGTACCCAGCCCTAGCGAGGGGCGACGGTCACTGTGGGGCTGTGTCTTTCCTGAAGTCCACAATCATCTCCACTGTCTTCTGGGCTTCAGGACGCCGGCTGGTCCCCCTGTCTCCTGTAGGCGGACTCATCACCGTCCGAGATGAGCCCGATGAGGGTGGCGTCGTCCGCAAACTTGATCCGCTTTACGGACTTGTGACTGGAGCTGCAGCAGTTTGTGTACAGGGAGAAGAGCCAGGGGGAAAGTACACAGCCCTGAGGAGTTCCAGTGTTTGTAGTCCAAGACGATCTTCCCCAGCCGCACGTGCTGTCTCCGGTCCGTCAGGAAGTCCGTGATCCACCTGCAGAGGGAGTCGGGCACGCTGAGCTGGTAGAGCTCGTCTCGTAGCAGTCCAGGGAGGATGGTGCTGAAGGCTGAAGTCCACAGTGGAGTCCAGATGCTCCAGAGAGAGGAGAACGCTGACCTCTCACAAATGGCGCGCTCCTCTCTCCGTGCCGCTGCTGCTTAGTTTATTTGAGCTGCTTACATTTGTATTTTCTTATACAGTATTGACATCATTGCACAGGGATGGAAGCTCAAAAGGCGTCTGCTGTAGTAAGGAAGCTTTCCCCCATATTCAATATTCAGTACATTTTATAGTAGTCGGGAGCGCTCCTAATAACAGCACCTCACATTTGACATTACTTTGTCTTGTAAACTCAGGCGGGAATCATCAAATGTCAGTGTTCAAGTGCTCAGAACCATCTTTTTAATGTCACCAGGGACAAAAACATTCGCACTCTTTGGCACCGACAGCACGAGTTCTTTTCTTGTTCTATAGGCGCCGACAATACTCTGAGATTTGACAGGGCAGCTCAGGGTGAAAGTGGCTCAGACAGATATTAAACAAACCCTGGACTGTGGACAGACCGTCGTTCTGCCATAGATGCAGACGGCATCGCGTCATAGGAGGGGGCACAATATTTCACTCTTTTTAGCCATTTTCTGGTGGAATATGAACTTATTTATCACACAAATAAAGTCAAGTGTAAATCGAGCCCATATTGATATTTCATCACAGCAGATTGTTCAAGTGAAAAACTGGCAGTAGTAGCGAGCGCTAGGTAGCCGTTAGCATTAAAACGATGTTAGCATTCTCCGTTATTTATGTATTTATGCGCTGTTTGACCATTTTGCTCCTCCCCATGTCTTTGTATCTTTAATAAATCCTGAATTATGAATATAATTTTCTACTAAATAATGTGTCCGAATGTCCTCCATATTCCCTAACCCGTCACTACATAGGCCCACACTATATAGTCGACTATATATCTGTTGGCGATTTGGACACAAGCCACTACTTTCTCCAAGCTGCGTGACGTCACGCGCGCAGATGTTTTCTTTTTTTTTCAATCTGAATTTATTTATTGTTACAAACGTTTATTTTATGAAATAGAACAACTGTCTTGGCACTTTTACAAGCATTTTATTTGACATTTAAATTAAAATTAAAACGATCATCACAAAAAAAAATCTCTCCAGCGTGAGCTCAGAGACGTGCTGAAAGTCGGTCAGAGCCCGGTGTCCGAAGCACCAGCAGATTGAGTGACTACATCTGCTAAAAGTTCACTAAACTCCGGGAATAAAGTATTTCTGTGATAAAGACCAAACTCGGAGACAGTGGAATATTTATGGATTAATACGAGTCAGATACTTTATATTTAACATGGATTTTACATAAATGGCTTGGATTATTCGAGAGGAAGCTATCGGTCATTTAACAGCTCAAGATAAAGGTTAGCAGCTAGCGTTAGCATCTTTTCACCGTAGCCGTTTATATTTAAGTCGTTTATTCATGAGAAAAACAAACACACGACTGAAACAGCTGATTTCCTTCAGTCGTGTTGTTTAGTTCAAAGACCTGTCTCTGTCAGGCTCTTCTCCGACTCTCGCAATGCATTGTGGTCTATATTGACCCGTTTAGTGACCATCGATGCTCACTACTTTTCGAGATGCATTGTGGGAAATTTCGAGTTCCCTACTTTTTTCTCTCTGGACATTCGCTCACCCCTGCAAAATGGCGTGACCACTATATAGTCACTATATAGGGGATAGTGTGGACATTCGGACACAGCCTATATGTGCAGAAGCTTTAACCACTAGGCCCCTAACAGATACAAAGGTCCGCCCATGATAAGAACTCTATTTAAACACACGCCATGTTTTTTTCCCCTCATAAACTTGTAAAATACAAGTTAACACTGGTATTAAGGTAAGCTGTGATTATATAAGAACAAAATCAAATAAAGTTCAGTTCAAACTCAATTTATTTTGTGTAAATGATGTGTAGACAACCTTGTAAATGTAATATTAGCTGCAAAACTAATCATAAAAATTGCTTGTAGATGTTTGTTTCGGGGTCGCATTACCAAACCGCGTCTTCCGAAAAACACAAACCTCAAAAGGAAAAATTTGCATTATTTCTTCCCCGCCTTGACGCTGTTGATTTAATCTTATTACTCGCCGCACTTTTTCCCCCCCCCCCCTGCTTTAAGAAACTACCCCGTCGTAGATTTAAATCAAACCCGTGTCAACAAAATCAATTGGATCATTAGGAGCTGCCGGCGGATGATTAAAAAGCAAAATATCTCACCACGTCAAAAGCCCCTCTTAACTCCCGCCTGAACCGAGAGGATCTTTTTCCTCACGTCATCAGATTTTTTTTCCATCATTTTTTTGTTGGGTGTTTTTGTTTTTGTAATTTTTGTAATTTTTTTGTCACATTTTTGTAATTTTTTTGTCACATTTTTGTCATTTTATCGTAAATTTTTTATCAAATTTTTGTCATTTTTTTGTCACATTTTTGTCATTTTTTCTTCAATTTTTGGTCAATTTCTTGTGAAATTTTTGCCACTTTTTCATACATTTTCTGTCACTTTTTTGTCAATGTTTTTTCACTTTTTTGTCCCATTTCCATCATTGTTTTCGTCTCAGTTTTGCTGCTATTTTCACACGTTTTTTCCAGAAGCTTTTGGACTGGGGTAAAGCCAAACTGGAGAAAATGTGCTCGGTTCAGGTGGGAGGTTAGGGGTTAATAAATCCTGAATTCTGAATATAGTCTTCTACTAAATAAAGTACTTTCTGAATATTTAGAGAAAGATTTTTCTCCAAATTGTTTTCCCCTTTAACTGTTTTCAAACATGACCATATGTGGGCGAGTCCAGAGACGCCGTCTGTCTCTATATGTGCAGCAGCTTTAACCACTAGGCCCCTAACAGATATAAAAGTCCGCCCATGAAATGAACTCTATTTAAACACACGCCATGTTTTTTTCCCCTCATAAACTTGTAAAATAAAAGTTAACGCTGGTATTAAGGTAAGCTGTGATTATGTAAGAACAAAATCAAATAAAGTTCAGTTCAAACTCAATTTATTTTGTGTAAATGATGTGTAGACAACCTTATAAATTTAATATTAGCTGCAAAACTAATCATAAAAATTGCTTGTAGATGTTTGTTTCGGGTCGCTTTACCAAACTGCGTCTTCCGAAAAACACAAACCTCAAAAGGAAAAATTTGCATTATTTCTTCCCCGCCTTGACGCTGTTGATTTAATCTTATTACTCGCCGCACTTTTTTTTCCCCCCCTCTGCTTTAAGAAACTACCCCGTCGTAGATTTAAATCAAACCCGTGTCAACAAAATCAATTGGATCATTAGGAGCTGCCGGCGGATGATTAAAAAGCAAAATATCTCACCACGTCAAAAGCCCCGAGATGTAAATTATGTTTGGAAACTTTGAACACAATAGATTAACAAAAGCCGCTAACGCAGACCCGCATCTCCGCCGCGGACCGCACGACCTGATTACATTTTATATAAAACCTATTTTGCATTTAAATGAAGGAGAACTCATTTTCTTGGGGCCGCCGCGACACCGAGGCACTTTGAATGGCGAGCTGACGCAGAACACATGAATGTTTTAATACTAATAAAGAGACATGATTTGGCAATTAAGGCCTTACTTAACCCCGCGACCCGGGCGGGATAATGGCCGCGCTTCACAGCCAGACGGATCCCGCCCAGCCAGTCGTGTTTGCTCGGAAAAGGGCGCCAAATTAATCTCCTGTAAACTGGAGAAATTATAATGAGGCTTGATGGAGAAAATGCAGCATAAAATTGCATTAGGGCTTTTATTAGGGGAGTAACGATATGCAAATCTCCGTTTATTGTATGGAATTAACTTCTTGGTGTAGAGTCTTTAGGCGGCTGAGCGCTGGGAATGGCGGCTGATGAGGGCTTATAAGTAGAGTTGTTCACAAATTCAATTGAAACTCGATTTATGATGTGGGTTAATGGCTCCAGCGAGTGTCCTCTGCCCCAAAGACGATTTTAAGAAAGATTATGTGTAACGGATATTAAATAACTTGAAGATATTGTCAAGTCTGGGCGTCCTCCCTGCGCCCTGTCAGATTTATAGACCATTACATCATCAGTGGCATCAGCAGGAAGTGATCGAGAGAAGTAATGGTGCGTTCCAGGCGACTCGTAACTGGTAAATTTCTCACCTCCTACTTGTAATAACCAGTTCGAGGCATTTTTTTCCATCTTGTAAATTCAGAAACCTCAAGACAGCTAAGAGTTCATATAGTAATGGCGCCCCCCAGTGGAGGAGCAGCTAATGTTAACGTTTTTTTTTAATGCAAAATCGACTTTTTCAAGCTTTACATCCTGTTATTATGTCATTCCCTCATTAAAAACATGCCTGAAGTGTTGCCTTGGCACATTCACGTATTTTTGAGTAATCTGTAAAAACTCTGATGGCGGCCATTTTAGGGATAGGTTTGCCTGAGTCCTCCTAGGAACGCCCCCACCTCCTGGAGACGCCTCCGAGCTTTCGTCACCAAATTCTGGGCCCTAGGTGCAAACTATCTTTTTGGACCCCCCTCATATTTCTTGTTCTTTAACCACATAACAGTGGTTTGACAGTGCAGTTGATTTATTTTCTATTATAACTTACAGCGACCTAAAAATCTAGATTAGTCCTGGATATTTAGTTTATTGTTTCGTTTAAGTTTGTTGTGTATTCGATGTTTGACTTGAAATTTCATCTGGATTGGCTTCAGTTACAGAAATTGAATAACCTTCAATCCCGGTAGTGATATAGATATTTAAATTGGTGGTGGAATATTCTGCATGCATAATGATTATTAGCAAACCACATTAAACAGGACGACTGCACCAGGGACAGAGGATATTTGTGCTGGGAATAACAAATGTGTGACTTTAAAGTAGGCAAAAAAAAATGCTTATATGCTATATGTTGTCTCATGAACAAAAAAGGGCTTCTGCCTCATTTAGTCTCGCACCATATTTGAAGCCGGCTGAACCATTTGGCACATTTTTAAATTCATCCATCATTATTGTTTGTGCAAAATTCTGTCTAGCAACCATTGTATTTCAGCCCGGTTGTGTTCAATTCTTATAGTTATAAACTTAGAAAGTACAATACAGAACGCTTTTTGCAGCACTTTTTAGGGCCCCCACCCTGCTCTGGGCCCTGGGTACACAGTACCCTTTACCCCCCCCCAGTCCGACGCCCCTGACCTCGCAGGGCATTAAGTCAAACTGGAATTTAGCCAAAATCAAGGCCTTAAATTAAGACATAAATTAGATTTTACACTGGTTTCCCCGATTTGTCCAATTCTCTTTGGTCTGTTTTATTAAATATTTGCAAATCTTAAGAAATTTAATTTGCACAGATTTTTTGTCTGCATTCATGGCATTTCAATATAGTATTTTGGCATTAAAATGGCTTTAAAAAGCATTAAATTAGTCCTGCTTTTCTTGTATAAACCCTGCTCATTCTGAAGATCAGTCCCTGGAGAATTCAGTTGAAGACTTTATTACCTTAGTACTTTTGTTGGCTGTGGTTTGATGTGATTATGTGTGTTTGTAGTGGCAGAATTGCATACTACTGATTATTACATAACGTCTTTAACTACCTTTTACTCACTGACTGCCCTCTACCCCTACAAAGTCAGCACCAGGCAGCCACAGAGCCTTCATCTCGTCCTGCCTTTGTCCTTGTTCTGGAGCCGGCCCCTGGCCAGGTTTTGATCTTTCTTCAGAGCCTCCTCTGTCAGGTGTGAGGTGGTCTTGCGTGGGGTGTCCTCTCCTCCGTTTGCCTTCGGGAGTCCAGAACATTTTTGATGAGAGAGACCGAGTCCTTCCTTTGAACACGTCGCAGCCAAGTCCATCTTCTCTTCATTATGACCGTATGTCATCCTGGGCTGGTCGGCTTTTGGCATTTGATAAGAAGAGCTTGATTTGAGATTCTTTAAATGCTCCATAAGCAACAAGTCTGGAAGGATTTATAAATCAGCCCTCCATCTTGAAAATAAAACGGTCCATACATTTTTTGCAGTTGTATGAACTGGGGTCCCACCGTTATCGCTTCACAGACCTGCCAAACTACCCGACCTTGACAAACCAAATGCATTTCAGATAAATAGTGAAGCGTGGGAGCAACTTTCTTGCCCGTACTGACCAGTGATCGCTGACAGTAGAGACTGTCCTTGTACGTAATAACTCCAACAACAGCAGCAGTGAGAACTGATTCCCAATTTTCTTCTTTTTTTTATACAGTCGTTCCTTATTTTTACCACAATTTCTCCATATTTTCCCCCAAAATATAATTTTTTCGCAGCTGCGTGTTATTTTTTCACTCTTTAATTACCTTTTTAAGACATTGAGTTTTTTAAGTTACTAAACTAGACACTCTAATACACCTTATGTGTGATTTTGGGAGCTCTGTGATGAACCGAAGTGAAATAAATGACCATCAAAAACTCGTGAATAGTCACGATCTGGACATTTCATATATTGTCCTATTATGGTATATATATACCATATTATGGTCCTTGAAAATTGACCAGAAACTGATATATTTAGGCATTTGCCGCTTCCCATAACGTTAGTGCCCGTCCAGAGAGGAGAGAGGAGTTCATCAGAAAGGAGAGTGTTTCATAAAACACACATTATCTCCGTTTCTAGAGAAAAATCTGTGATTAACTAGCCTCTGTTTGGCTTAGATTTCTCAGGAACCGAGACACATAGAATTAAACCGTTTTCACCTATGGAGAGCTTAGAGTCTTACCTTTTAAACGAGCCACAACATGTGTCCATCGCTATAACATAGAATACACTGTGGTGCTACAAATATCATGAAAGATTGTCTGGATTGTTGGCACTCTACAGTTAAATCCCCAACAGCGCGGCCTCAATGTGTTAATTAATATAAATGTTGTGTGTCTACTTGGTATTAGCATGTTTCTGCACATGTCGCTCATGTTGTCTTTATCTGTGGTGATAAGGCACCTTCTTATGTGATTATGTGCATTTCTCCCATATTAGAGCCTAATCTTTAGCAGCGAATTAAAACGCCGGGTCCAAAAAATCGCCACCGCAAAGCCACATTTTCCATTTCCATTTTCCATTGAACGGATTTGGTGAAGACGTTTGTTTGCCGGGAGATTTCCGCTGTCGGGCTGCGTGAGAGGCAATCATCCCGGCAGGGCAGCGGGTTCTGTCGGGGGACGCCCTCCGAAATAATGGCAGAGGAAACGCTTAAATGACTTTCCCCCCCCTGAAAATAGTTATTATTCCGGTTGGGGAAAGGGTCGCCGATGCATCCGCCGGTAAAATAGGGGTCGCAGAGAGAAAAACGATTGAAAAACCCCTTCTTTAGATTATTGCTCCTTGTTTAAAGCGGCCAAATAACTGCGGGAAGTCTTAATCTGACCCATAAACAGTGTCCAATTCCAAGCTTTTACGTTTGCAGATAAAATGTGCGCTCAGCTTTTGGCCACTGTTTTAAAATGCCCACCCTTTTTATCGACCTTCTCCGTACTAAAAATGTCGCTCCTCGGACCTCTAACTCAGGGCAGTGATAATTAACATCCACTACTCTTGGTTTAATCTCGGGAATCTGCAATATCGGCGCATCCATTCTCCTTCAGGCGGATCTACGGCCTTATCTCGGCGGTAAAATGTCTCTGTAGGAGCTGCCAGAGTCTTGTACCTGTTTCGAGATAAAAACAGATACATTTCTTTGAAGCACTTGGCTCCTGGCACGGTGTGGGCACCCGACCAAATAAGACCTGTTTAACAAAAGAGAGGAGACAGGTTTTGGGGGGGGGAAACACAGACGAGCAGCGGGATTGCATAAAGAAGTTTGAGTTGTTGCCATCGTTTGAAGAAGACGAGATTAGAAAACGTGTGTTAACCTTTAGGCGCCCTTTGAGAGCTTTTGGTTTGTACGTTCTTGCTCTAATCTGGTCATTTTTGAAGCTGGGTTGGATGTTTGTGAAGCGATTTAGCTTTAAAACCTCTTTACCCCCACCTTAACTGAGAGAGAACAGATCTTTGTACTTGCATTGTTGCTGTCTTATGGTCACTTTGTCACTTTTCCGTTGCACTTAAGCCAATTTGTCGCAATTTTCACATTTTTTTCAAGAAGCTTTTAGATTTTGGTAAAGCCAAAGTGGAGAAAATGTGCTTGGTTCAGGTGGTACTTGTAGTATACCGAGGGGCTAACTACCAGATAGAAAAAGGACACAAAGGTACGTTTCTGATAAAAAGGACAAAGACGTTGATTGCAAAATTAAAAAGCACTTTATTGAAATTTGATTTGGGATGGAATCTTCGGAATTGGCTGGAAAGTGATAAGTTAAAGCAGGAGGCGGAATTTAGGATACATATATATTTATTCATCTACTAATTTAACATGTTTTATTTTATTAGAGATAAAGGTAACATTTGAATATTCCTTTTTAACAACTTAACTCCCACCTGAACCGAGCACTTTTTCTTCAGCTTTGCCCCAATCCAAAAGCTTCTGGAAAAAAGGTGTGAAAATAGCAACAAAACTGAGACGAAAACAAGGATGAAAATGTGAAAAAAGTGAGAAAAAATGGACAAAAAAAGTGATAAGAATTTGACAAAAAAATGCGAATAATTTGACGAAAAAGTGGCAAAAAATGTACCAAAAAAAAAAAACGAAAAATCTGATGTGAGGAAAAAGATCAATTTAGTTTTGTAGGTCTTAGCTTTCAAATGAGGTGTTACACTGGCCTACAGGATTTGGGTAAAGCTGAATTGGAGAAAATGCTCTCGGTTCAGGCGGGAGTTAAGAGGACAAAACCACGGCGAACCCAGTTGGCTGACAATTGCCACCAATTGCAGTTTACAAATGTAAGTAAACTAGAATAAGTCAAATTAACCACAAGTTATAACAAAGTAATCAAAAGACCAAAAATAGCTAAGCAGTAACCGAAACAAACTGCAAAAGCTAATTCCAAAGGAAACAAAGGCAAAACTATATCAAAAGAAACACATATAAACTGATAAACAAAACAGCAGCAGGTTAGCCACCCTTGACGGTTCACAGGGCCCTGATCATTAGAAAGTCACCGCCACCACTTGGACCACGTAGTACACGGGACGCTATCGTGAGCTAGAGCCAGCACTCAATGCCAGGATTGGGGACATGCGAAGGCACCCAGATAGTAGCAGAAAGGGACTTTAAAAATACTCCCCCTTTTCTCTTATAGGAGACATGCAAAATAGTTTTTTTGAGCGTACTATAACGTCGTCCCCTCGCCAAAAACAGGCGTTACTTACACGATTATTTTTCAATTTTTTTTTCTTAAAAAAAAAAACAAAGCAATAAATGTGGTCTTTCCTGGACGAGCAAAAAAGTTGATGTTTGAAGAATGTCAGAAGCGTCAACGAGCTCATGTTTGTGGGCGGAGCCTCAAAGTCCACAACATCACGCTAACAACTTTATATGTAGCCTACATCAGGGGTCTCCAACCTTTTTTACCCGACAAGCTACTTTTACACAATATGAACATCGGAGACCTACTTATGTTCAAAAGCACTTGTGAAAAATGCATCTTAGGTGGAGTTCACCCAAAAGTATCACTTGCCAAGATGGTATTTCAAAGAAAGTAACTTGAGTTTAGTCCTTACACTGAACCAACTGTTCACAGATTGTGTTCAGCATGTTTAAAACAAACAGCAAATGCATCTAAAATTTGAGTTATCAAGCGTGTAGAGATGTGGAAAGTCTTTGGTGAGCTACCTGGAGAGGCTTGGTGAGCTACTAGCAGCTCCTGAGCTACTGGTTGGAGATACCTGATGTACATGAAGACATGAGTAAACCGAGCATTTATTACTAAAAAAGACGATCAAACTTACAATTCTCTGTTAGAAGTCCAGCTAATCCACCGCTGCAGCTTCAAAACAAATCCACATGGTCCAAATAGCCATGATAGTTTTCCTCTTCGAAGGTAAACTCTTCATCCCCGTGTGCGTCCTGCTCCTCTGAGGCTCCTCACGTGTTTCTGTTTTGCCCTTTAGCTGATTTTACAGTATAATCACCAGGTCCTCTTTGTGCCGCATGTATCATCTGTGCTTCCTGTGTGTTTGGGCCGAGTGTTTCCCTGGGATTGACCTGACAGGCGCTGCAGCATTGCGTCGTCCCTATTTTTTTTTCAGGTCTGGCCTATTCTCCTCGATTAAAACGCACCACGCGATTATCGTGATCGACCTTTATTAAAATAGTATTTTCTTTGTTCTGCGAGCGCCACCAAAACCCTCGCCTGTACTGAGTAGAGCGAGGGCGATACGTGACAAGGCGAGTACTTAGACCGAGGCGTGTGGGATACAAGCATTTTATGTGGAACCACAGATCAGAACAGAACACTTTTAGGTCTCATTGACTTTATTTTCTCCTTTTATGACAATGTGAATTAGGAAAATCTAATGGAGGCTTTGTTATTCAGAAGAAAATACATGAATAAGTTTGTAAATTTAAAAGCAGTGCATTCTCAAACCGATCATTTACAAAGGAAGATGATCAGAATTAAGTGTTCCTATTAGGGTCAAATTATCGCACATGCCACATAATTGAAAGTAAGAAGCGTTTCTCAGTTGCTTAGATAACGCCTGTGGTTATCTACTACCACAGAAAACTGGCCAAGTGCCGCATTTAAATGGTTTTGGCTTCGTGTTTGGCAGCTGCTTGTTTTCGAGGAGAGCCTTTAATTTGATCGCCAAGGTAAGCATCCAATTGAGCCGCCGCATTCGACTCGAGAGGAACTTTCCAACAATGCGCTCCGTGATTGCCTTCGCAGCTGCAGAAAATACCGTCTGACTTGTTTATCCGAGAAGCTGCTCTTCGCTCTCCTCGGAAACCCCTAATTGGCTCGTACGCTTGTCTCTAATTTCTGGAGTTTTGATGTGTTTTTTTGGTTGTTTTTCCCTTTGTGTTTTTTTTAGGTGAAGAAGGAGTCGGTGGTGTCCTGCGTGTTGGATTCTGAAGCCGTGGCCTGGGACCGAGAGAAGAAACAGATCCAGCCGTTTCAAGTCCTCACGACTCGCAAGAGGAAGGTGAGGAAACCCCGAAATCTGCTGGCAGTTTTGCAGAAGCGGTTGCCATATTTGCTCAAATAATCCTAATCAGTTTTTAAAAATGTGTCAAATCACTATTATTCAAATGTCCTTTATGATTTATTCAGGCTTTTTAACTGCCTTTGGACATCTTCGCCATGATGTTTTTGTAGCTTTAACTTAAGAGTGGGTTTCAAAATCATCTCTAGGCCTTAAAGGAATAGGCCACCGTTTCTACATACTGAGATTAGTTCTTACCTAACCTTAGACGAGTTAATATATCCCCGTCTGGTCTTTGTCCGTGCGCTCTGCCAGGCAAACGGAGCACATACGCAGCCTCTCCCACATGTCATATAGCTCCAAAAAAGCTCACGATAGAAGCTACCAAGCTCTTCCACGTGTTCCCTATTTAAATAAAGTTACGTGAGGTGTTTTCATGCGAAGTATATTTACACAGAAATGTAGCATGTCGATTTTATAAGCAGATAAAAAGGGGGACTATATTGTGAGGCGTAATGATACGAGGAGCAAAACGTCCGCGCAGTAACTCCTAAAGACTTCCGGGCTGTGATAACAAGCAGAAAGTATATAGTGTAGTAATGTTTCACAGATTTCCAACTCACCCCGTACGACGACACAGGACTCAGGACCTCGACCATGAGGTAGGAATGCGAGAGCACTTTCCGAAAATATATTTTCTGCTTGTTGTAAAAGGCTCTCTACAAGTCACGCAGCTTCTATTGACGGAAGTGAGCGGGGAAGTCTTTACGAGTTACTGCGCGGACGTTTTGCTCCTTGTATCAATACGCCTCACAATATAGTCCCCCTTTTTATCTGCTTATAAAATCGACATGTTACATTTCTGTGTAAATATACTTCGCATGAAAACACTTCACGTAACTTTATTTAAATAGGGAACACGTGGAAGAGCTTGGTAGCTTCTATCGTGAGCTTTTTTGGAGCTATATGACATGTGGGAGAGGCTGCGTATGTGCTCCGTTTGCGTGACAGAGCGCACGGACAAAGACCAGACGGGGATATATTAACTCGTCTAAGGTTAGGTAAGAACATATCTCAGTATGTAAAAACGGTGGCCTATTCCTTTAAATGTAGTTATAAGGAACTACAGCTTTACCCAAATCTACATAAAAAGCTTCTCAACTGGAGTTAACAGCCTTTCACCTTATTGTGGAAGTTCCCGTGGGCGCCGCCATGAATTGGTCCCGCCCCTTTTCTCCTATCTGTTAACATGGGGCTGGAGAAGTCCACATAAAATCAATCACTACACGAAAACAAAGTAAATTTTTGGCCATGCAGAGAAACGGTGAAGTGTTGACATGTTGGTGCAAATGAACATTGGACATTTTACACAAATCAATCGACTAAACATCAGATTTAAGCGGAGAATATTTTCCCTCGTTCTCCGTTTAAATGAACGGGATTCGCGCTCGACCGGAAGTGTCAATACAAGGAAGTGCCGAGACAAAGCAAAAAGAGGCAAAAGTGGGCGGGGCGGAATAAGGCTCGAAGGTCCGGGTTCGATTCCCACCAGGATGGGGCCTTTCTGTGTTGAGTTTGCTGCTAAAAACATGTACAATAGGTTGTACATGGCCAGGTGTTTCTGACATCCAGCATGGCTCCACATCATGGAGATGGGTCCCCGAGTGCCAGCCCACACTTGGCAGCTCACTGCTCCTACAGGTCGCCCCAACAAAGACACTAGATGCAAGTTGGTCATTTTATGCTCATTACTGCCATCTCAGGTCTTATGTGTAACTGCAGCTTCTATATTAAGCTCGTGCATGACGGCGCTTCAGACCCGAAGTAACACCTTTTTGAGTGACAGGACAGGATTTTAGAGGCAGTTGTGGTGAACAGGTCTGAGCTCATTCTACACATTAGGACATGGAGGAACATGTGGGGGGAAGAAAATACTTAATTTTTTACATTTTTAAACTCTGTATAGTCCCTAAAAATGTTGAAACTAAGTATTTCGGGTCCGAATTGCCGCCATGCACAACCTTAATATAGAAGGTGCAGTTACACGTATGACCTGGGGTGGCAGTAGTGAGCATAAAATGGCTAACTTGCATCTAGTCCCTTTAAGGATGGGTCAAATGCAAAAAAATGAATTTCCCTACGGGGATCAATAAAAGTATAACTAAACCTAAAACTCATCTTAATGGATCCTTTTCCTCGCGTTTTTGTTGCGTTTTTGTCTCATTCTTGTTGCTATTTTCACACTTTTTCAAGTTTTTGTGTAAAGCCAAACAGTTCAAAACTTCTTGACAAAAAGAGTCAAAATAGTGACAAAAAATGTGGCTAAAACACAACAAAAAACGCAATGAAAAAAGTGACAAAAACTTGGCGACAAAAAGCCACAAAAAAGTGATATAAAAGCAACAAAACCCGTCGAAAAAAAAAAAGGAAGTGCTGAGACAAAGTAAAAAGAGGCAGAAGTGGGCGGGGCGGAATAAGGTGACTAGAAACGGTAGAATTTGTGCGTTAGCTTAGCGGCTCATTCATTCCTATGGCGTAGCTTAGCCTAGCCACGTCCATTTGTTTATATGCATCAGTTAGCATGTCGATTATTGAAAATGAAATTGTTGAGAGTGGTTTTTCGTTTTTGTTTCCAATAAGTTCATAGTTTGAGCCTGATCTCTCACAGCGCTGCAGGTTATTGATTGCAGATACATTTTAGGGCTTGATGTTGCACCTCTGCATCTGTCCACCCTCCTCCTAAAAACATCTCAGCGTTTGCCTTTGTCGAAGTCTCCGCCACAGCCGCCGCCTCACTTCGCGGAAACAGAAAGATGATTGAAATCCGTGCGGTGTCACAAAGGTACCGCGGCCCAGATAATGAGGCGAGGGGAGAGGAGACGAGGAAAGGTTGAAAGGAAAAGAGACGGCCGCAGATAACTGAAGGAAATGATGCTGGTGATGGATCAGAGGGAGACGGACGAGGCCAGGGGAGATTACCATGTCACTGAAGTCCTGATTGAAATAACAGCTTCTTCGGCACAAACCGGTCACAATTACAGAGCCATTATCATGGATCGAAGGGTGTTTCCCAAACGGCGGCTGCATTTATATGAACTCACAGTATTCTTTATGCTCTCCTTTTATCCTGGTTTATGCCCTGTTGTGGAGCAATATGTTTTAGACCAATTCCTTACAATCGATATGTATATTTTAAACCACAATATTTTGTTACTGCAACAACACACATTTTCGCTGATCAAGACAGTAATGGAATTCATTTTAAAGCCCTGACTTGGCTCTTTCCAACGCAAAAAAACGGGAAGTCTCCATCACTTTCGGTCAGGGAAAGATCTGCTTTTATCAGCGTTAGATCGGCCGATAACCGATAAAGTAAAATGCCAAAATATCAGCCCAATATATTCACCTTATTCCGCCCCGCCCACTTTTGCCACTTTTCGCTTTGTCTCGGCACTTCCGTTGTACAGACACTTCCGGTCGAGCGCGAAGCCCGTCCATTTAAACGCTCAAATCTGATGTTTAGTCGATTGATTTGTTTAAAATGGCCAATGTTCATTTGCACCAACATGTCAACTCTGCAGCGTTTCTCTGCACGGCCTGAAAACGGCTTTGTTTTCGTGTAGTGATTGATTTTATGTGGACTTCTCCAGCCCCATGTTAACTGATAGGAGAAAAGGGGCGGGACCAATTCATGGCGGCGCCCACGCGAACTTCCGGAATAAATAGGCTGGCTGATACATCGATTGCCAATGTGCTTTGTTTGGACTGTTACGTGCTCTAATCTGATTGCAATCGGCCGACCATCGGCTCGGGAAAGTCTACATGGGTTGGGGTGTAATAGATCACACTTTCCGTTTGTCCATGTAACCACAGTGAGTGACTTTCCAGGTCTTTTATTTGGATCAAATCCTAAGGAAGTTATTTATTAAGACGGGTACTAAATAATTTACTGTTTGATGTTTGATGGCGCTTGGTAAATTACTCCTTTAGTTTTCTGTTTTCCTCATCTGCATGAGGTGTGCTATTCTTTAATAGCATCTTGATTTCAGTCGGTGGCGATGCATAGCACAGTAAGTAAGTGCTTTATTTGTCATTGTACAACCGTACAACGAAGTAGTGTCCAGGTGTTAGTCCTGAGCCGCTGTGGACCGACCTGACCAGGATTTTTTTGGATGTCGGGGAAACCGTAGCACCTGGAGGAAACCTGGCTCCCTTCACTCTCCTCTGATCCTCAGGAACAGTGCAGAACCTCCCAGAGCATGGTGTCCTGCACTAGTCAGCTTCTCCAACTCCTGCAGCTCGCAGAAAAAGGCATAAACAAGCAGCTGTACTGAGAGAGAGCTTGATATGAAATACAGTACCTCTTGAAAGTATTCATACACCTTCAACTTTTACACGTTTTGTCATGTTTACAACCCTAAACATAAAGATTTTATTTTTATTTTTTTACTGAACACACAAGTAACAGACAACTGTGAAGTGAAAGGTATATGACACATGATTCTGTTATTTTTCAAAAAATAGAAGAGTGATAGGTGGGGCGTGCATAAGTATTCATACAGCATGAATTAATACCTTGTGAAACCCAGGATTTAGGTCAGGACTTTGACTGGGCCATTCTAATTTTATTTATTTATGGTTTATTTGGTAGGGACAGTGCAAGTTAATGAACAAGCCACACCGGATAACACATTAATATGTTTTTATTGAACTATTCCATTGTAGATTTATCTTTGTGTTTAGGGTCATTGTCCTGCTGAAGGTGAATCTCCGCCCCAGCCTCAGTTCTCTTGCTGACTCCAGCAGGTTTTCCTCCAAAATGTCCCTGTATTTGGCTGCATCCATCCTCACAACTATTCTTACAGTCTCCCCAGTCCCCGCTGAGGAAAAACAGCCCCACAGCATGATGCTCCCCCCTGTATATTTGACACTGGGGATGGTGCACTCAGGACGATGAGCAGTGTTAGGTTTTCTCCATACATAACGTTTTGCATTTGGACCAAAAAGTTAAATTTTTGTCTCATCTGACCAAAGCTCCTTCTTCCACATGGAGCTGTGTCCTCCATATGACTTTTGAGACCCACTGTACACCAGCCAGAGGTCCCCAAGATAACAGAGTACAGATGACAGCTCAAGAACCTTTGTCTACGATTCTATCATACGAAGAGTTGACTTCAATTTCAACCAAAATTTCGGCATGTTTGAACTTCCTCAGAAATGTTATAAATTTAGATGGTTCAAGCTAATTCTGCTGAACCAATTCGACACATGCTCTTGTTTATTCTTCAAGTACTTTTGGCCGAGTTTTAAACGCCGTCTCGTCTCTAAATGAGAACATTTTAAGACTTTCTCTCTCGTGAGCGGTGTTTTTTTCCTCATCAGCAGAAAACCTTTGAACCAACCAACAACAACAATTAGTTTCCTGCTCTTTCGCCTCCGCCCGCCTGACCACACCGTCTAAAATTAGCAGAAATGAGTCGCGGCGGGCTCTCGATGGGGGAATCTCGGCGCCGGATGATTTCGGTGCCAGATATAGTTAACGCTGAGCAGAGACGCTGATTACTGTTGTGTTGACGGACTGATGCACAGGCTGATTGTGTCGGCCTTCTGGCTTCTCCTCTGTTTTCCAGCACACAGTGTTCCCGCGCAGAGGCAGCTGATACGCACTAATTATGACATTAATGAGAGAAAGATGAAATCAGCGGAGTTTTCTCTGTGTCCTGGGGATAAAGTGGAGATTTACTCAACATTTTGCCCGTCTTATTATTCAGGACAGACATTAACGGCAGTTTGTTCTGCAAAATGAGCTTCTTAAGTGATAGAATTGCTTAATAATGTATCACTGATGATGGGGCTGAGCTTTGAAGCGACCGGCAGCTCTTTCCAAGTCACTGCTCAAAGGTTTTCTGTAAGTTCAGTTCAGTTTTGGCTTGAGCCTGACGTAGGGCTGAATCATAAACCTCTTAAAGGAACAGGCCACCGTTTTTCCATTATGAGATATGTTCTTACCTGAGCTTAGGCAGGTTGATAGGTATCTGTCTGGTCTTTGTGCCCGTGGAAGAGCGTGGTAGCTTACAACTTCACCCCCGTTTGGAGCTATAGGAATATGCTGGGAGAGGCCAAATGCTAACAACCACTTTGATCGTTTTTGCGTGACTAAGCGCAGGTACAAAGATGTCCATAAATTGTTATATTTTTGTATGGATTTCAAATTAAAGGCTCAGACCTGAAAAATAGTAGAAGCTATTGAAGATTATCCATACATTGTCACATTTGAAATGTATATGAACATATTTGTTGATATAAATTTCAAAATAAAGGTCCAAACCCTAAAAGTAAAGGTTGTAGTAAGTTGATAGCATAATAATTGGTAACTGGTGCCACTATTGTGCCAACACAGTAATAACTATAGAAGCTATTAAAGAGTAATATATGCACATTTTCATATATTGACATACATTTCAAAATAAATGTCCAGATCTAAAAAAAATAATGGTTGTAGTAAGTTGCTAAAATGTAGAAGCTATTGAAGATTATCCATACATTGTCACATTTGAAATGTATATGAACATATTTGTTGATATAAATTTCAAAATAAATAATAAAACCCTAAAAGTAAAGGTTGTAGTAAGTTGCTAGCATAATAATTGGTAACTGTTGTACAATTAGTGTCGCTACATTGAAAACTGTAGAAGCTATTGAAGAGTAGTATCCATAAATTGTTATATTTTGGTATGGATCTCAAAATAAAGGCTCAGACCTGAAAAATAATGGTTGTAGTAAGTTGCTGGTATGATAATTGGTAACTGGTGTAAATTTGGTGCCACTACAGTAAAAAAATGTAGATGGTATTGAAGATTATCCATACATTGTCACATTTAAAATGTATCTGAACATCTTGGTTGATATAAATTTCAAAATACAGGTCCAGACCTTAAAAGTAAAGGTTGTAGTACGCATCAGCTCGTCTAAACTCAGGTAATTATGTTAATTATAAATTTTAAATTGTGTATGTGTTGCCTGCCTAGGGACTACAGATGGAAACTAGCATCCCCGCTATAATCTGGCATATTTACAGTGCTCATGTGCAACTGTTCATCAATATGCATTGTCCCTATCAAATAAATAAATAAAATAAATAAATAAAGTAAGAACATATCTCAGTATGGAAAAATGGTGGTCTGTTTCTTTAACTCACTCCAAAACCAAGCATTTTTACCCACATCTAAAAACTTCTCAACTGTAGCTTTCTGCCTATAGGCCAGTGTAATGCCTCATTTGAAAGCTTAGACCTACACAACTGATCTAAGATTTCACTTTTTTGAATTTTAGTCGCTTTTTGTAACTGTTTTGCTGTGTTTTGTATTGCGTTTTCAATCCTCATTTACGTCTCATTTTTGTCGCTCTTTTGACCTCCTTTTTCAAGAAGCTTTTAGATTTGGGTAAAGCCGAAGTGGAGAAAATGTGTTTGGTTAAGGCAAGTGTTAATTATTATCGATGTCGAGTTGCAATTAATTATTTTTTTTATGCTATGCACACTACTAAGTAACTCATGCCCCTAGAGGCCAAAAGTGCCACTGCAGGTGTCGTAGATGTTACGTTTTTTACTTAATTGTCCGTGAGAGTAAATACTACGCTGACAGAAAAGGCAAAGGGACAGAGGGATATTGTACATACGATTACACAATAGAGATAATTATTTTCACTCAAACGTGGCTGTTAATACTGTTTAAGTGGCGCTAGCCCACAGTTAGCCGCCGTTAGCCTGTTAGCTTCTTCTTCGTGATTCTAACAACTTAATATGTGCTTTACAAATATCAAAGTCAGCTCAAGCTTCAGAATCAGGAGTAAAATGTAGCATAAATTCAACAAAAATGTGACAAAAATTCAACCAAAAATGTGACAAAAATTCAACCAAAAAGTGACAAAAATGTGACAAAAATTCAACCAAAAAGTGACAAAAATGTGACAAAAATTCAACCAAAAAGTGAAAAAAATGAAAAAAATTCAACCAAAAAGTGACAAAAGTTCAACAAAAAAATCACACAAATTCAACAAAAATGTTACCACAAAAAACATTAAAAAAAGGTGACACAACACAGCAACAACGCAAGGAAAAATATCAGTTTTGTGGGTCTTAGCTTTCAAATGAGGTGTTACACAGGCCTATATAATTGCCAAAGAGGACAGAATGCATTTGGTTTAGCCGGGTGGTAAGAGGTTAAAGGCGCTGCAGTGTCCGGATTCTCTTACATCCCTCCGCACATATCGAGCGTTTTTGCAATGTTTCTTTGTGTTCAGAGGGACGATGGTTCTTGAGCTTAATAAATCAGTTTGTCGTATTACCCAGTTTTGTTTTCCATTGGCAGTTGTTGCAGACGCTTTCCCTTTGTAAACAAGTGGGCGCTCAACGGTATTGGCTCTAGTAAAGTGCGTGAATTTGGTCTTTTTTAAGTTGAGTTTTGAAAAGTATTGAAAGCAGACTGTAATTTGGAAAAGGGCTCTCGAGCAGTAGGAGCAACTGTGTCATAGAAATGAACTGTACAGTGAAGAGGAGTGAACCTTGAGGGACTCCCTTTTCTATTGTCAACAGGGATGTGTGTTTGAACACGATCTGCAAAGCCGCGAGTTTGAAATCTATTTATTGGTCCCTGTGAGATTGAATGACAGCGGGTCAGTCCTGAAGATGGAAAGTTGTAAGTGGATTTTTACATGGAGGCAGCTGAGGAGAGCAGTAATGAGACAGAGCTGTGGCTGACGGGTCTAAGGGAGGGAGGGTGTGAGAGGAGGGGAGGTGACAAGGGGGAGAAAGGTGAAGTCGGAGAGGCAGAAAGGGGAGGTGATGATTGGGTGGTGTGAAGATCAAGGCATCAGAATCATGGGTCACAGGCTGGAAAAATTAATGAGAATTTGTGTGGTCAGTCAGACTCTTGTTCTTTTTTGCATCTTCAATAAGAATGACCATGATAAAAAGAACCTTGAGACCTTACAATGTCACAGAAACTAACTCTAAAGCTTCAAAATGACTCTCAAGCTCTGTTGGACAATTACTCAATCTTAAAATATCCCACAATAAACTTTAATACAATGAAACACACCTTACTTTGGAATAAAAAAAAACACTAAAGATACAAAGACATGAAGAGGAGCAAAACGGTTCAACAGTCCATAATTACAAAAATAACGGAGAATGCTGACATGCTACATGCTAACGCTAGCTATGACTGATGTCGTTTTGCTTCCACTGAAAAATCTGCTGTGAAAAAGCATCAATATGGACCCAATTTAGACTTGACTTTATTTGTGTGTGATAAATAAGTTTATATTCCGCCAGAGAACGGCTTTGGTTTCCCAAAACATACTTCCTTCCCCATCGGCGAGGCCACGCCCTCTTGTATTGAACGATGCTGACTGTATCTATAGGAGGCCATTGTGGATCTGTCAACTCCGCTGAAGCAGTATAAGAGCATGTGCACTAGCCGTTAGCCGCTCGTCTGTCTATGGCCAGAAGCCGTGGAAAAACCTACTTTTTAACACAGACGTGTCATTTGGTCATAGTTTTGAATGTCCTTTCAATGGTTATCACAAAACCGTCCAGTTTTGAACTACCGTAAATTCTCTAATACTGGCCTGTATTCCATTAGTTGCCGGGTCCCTGCGGAGGTAAATTAAAGCCGTTCTCTAGAACAGGCCGGGGCTTTTATTAGAAACTATAACGGTAGACATATTCCCTAAGTTAGGAATTTTTCTCATACTAGTGTAAATGAAAACTCACGCGCAGGAAGTAAACAAACGGGAACCCGGGCCGATAGGGAACGATGCGGAGGAGCTGAGCCGAGCGTAACTTTGACACAGATTTAGCCACTTTTCAAACCTCCTGTGACTATATTTAGAAACAGGGCAAACAACAAATGTTGTGTGACCCTCCTGGGTTTTTATGAAGTCACCATCGTGTCTTCAAAGCACGTCCAGCTGCTCCGTGTGCAGGTCAGTCCCACGCCTCAAAATAACCAAACATAAATAGTGCGTCTCTCCCAAATAATCCAAGTCTGCGGTAAAAACGAAAGTAGAGAAATCTGACATTGATGTGAACGTTAAGCTACTAGCAGCGAAACACTTCCTGTTGTCCCGACAAAATAAAAGGCATCAATGCTCCAGCCGCTGGAAGAGTGTTTGAAATAAATGAACCTAATATTTTAGTTGCAAATGGACACAAATCTCGTTTTTCTTTATTTTCCTGGTCGTCCGTTTTGCTCAAATAGAAATAAAGGCCTGTCTCTAATTGTGGCCTGGTTCCAATAAAGGCCTGGTCCTAGATGCCCTTGAGTAAATAAAGGCCCCGGCCTATATTAGAGCATTTACGGTATTCATTTATTTGCTTAAAGATCTGCTGAATTCTCTATAGGTTCTCACAGAAACACAAAAGGAGTGGAATGAATGTCATACAATATTAAACTTAATTGAAAATTGCCTTAATTCAGTTTGTTTTAGTGAATATACTGTAGTGACTTTTTGCTTAACTATAAGTTCATCTTGTAGACAAATGGTCTAAACACATTCAACTGCAGTTTTGGCTGAAATGTTTTTTTTCTCCAAAGTTCCTGGTTGAATCCAATTTGCTTTTGAATTTTGAAATTTCTCCTCATTTCTCAGTCTAATAGAATGTTTTCATCTCAAAAGTAGTGTTTTGACTCTAAAGTGGCATTAAATGTGCCTCTCTGTCGCCTGTGTGAACCTGTGATACGAGAATCATGCATCACATATTCCAGACAAATGGGTCGAGTGGAGGAAAGTGATTTAAAAAGATCTGAAAATGGTGTCGTCTGAAGGAGGCGCTCGTCAAAAACGTCAGATAAAGAGTCTAACCTTGGCACAGAATCCTGCTATTAGTATAATCGCTTTTACTAAGAAAAAGAAAGAAGGAGTGTTTGAAAATGAGTCTTTGAAGGCAGTAAGAAGTTAATTACTGCGGATTGTCCACAGCGCGGGGTAAAGATCGCCGCAGATTGGGCTTTTGTTCCGTAAATCTCCGTAATGGGCCATGATTTAGAGAAAGGCCGTCGGAAAAGGCTAAAAAACTGTTTGGGTAATGTCACATTGGCCGTAAATTTAGCGGAAAAGACTTGAACTCTGCTTTTAGGGAGAAAATCCTATTACCTCATTATACTTTAGGACACGCACTAATAAATAGAGCCAGATCTAAATGGATTTTTCTTATTTGTACAGCGAGAGAAGCGGCGATGTGGCGCATTAATGTAGCTTACTGTTAACTTTACTGTTAATACTTTTGCACACAAAGCACGTACGGACGACTCTCTCAAATAGAACCACACAATATGAGACATAAGTGCAATATTCAATAACTGCCTTATAATATAGTAATGATTTAATAAAACATTTCATCAAAGCAAAATTTATGACCACTGTCTTACATCAAACTGTGTCAAAATAAGACTTTACCGAGTGCATTTACTCCAGATCGGGCGTTTTTGTCACTTTTTTCGATGCGCTTTATCCTCGTTTTTGTTGCTCTTTTGGTCAGATTCGGTTCGGGACTAAATCAGGACCAAAAGAATTAAGGCTTTGAAGGAAGTTCATTGGGAAAGTCGTGTCTAAAACTAAAGGGGTCATTTATTTACTCAGTGTTTGCTCACGTGCACAAGTGGAGCCGCAGTCATTTGTACATTTTTCACTGCATTTTCATTATTACAAAGTAGATTTGTGGTCCTATTAGGGGAGTCAAGATTTACCGTTTTTACGATAACCTATTGAGTCCTTTCATTATCGAGGTGAACAGTGAATAATGAAAAAGCCTGCACACTTACTCTAAAAAGACTCCATTTATTAAGGCAATGTTTCGATCCAAGTGGAGTTTGCTACTACGATATAAAACCTCTACCCACTGATAGGTCGGCTCATCCACCTGTGAGCAGGAGGATGAATCAGAAAAATGACGGGCTATGACGCGTTTCGACAGCTTTGTCTTCATCAGGGCAATATTGAAATTGCCCTGATGAAGCTGTTGGCGTTTTTTAATTTCTTTGTCCAGGCCATAATAAAGGATTTTTAATTTTTGCTAACTACGGAGTGCCTCCTAACCTTCTTTGACTGCATTCTACACTCATAGCCAGTCATTTTTCTCTGTTTTCATGCAGAGAAGGCTCCTTGGAAGAGCACCCGGAGTTCACTACAACCCATTACACTTTGTGGGAACCCGAAGCAGCGCTCTTTTTCTATTTTCAGTGAGCAGATGGAGTTGCACACACATATAAGCATGAATGAGTAATCAATGGGACAACCATTACAACCTTTAAAAAAATATATATCACAAGCTGTGACAAGGTTCATTAGATTTACAAAATACATTAAAATACATAAAAATATGTGATTTACACATGAAAATAGATTGTAGATTAAAGAAAGTGCTTGATCTCATAATCCTGGTTCAGGCCATTTGGTGTTTGTAGTGTGTGTATATATATAAATATGGAGCTGTTGTATTTGTTGTGGATCATTTGAATATTTTTTACACGTAGCTCTTGAGATGACGCTACTGATAAGTGCTCAACTGTTGCTGAAAGGAGAACCGAAGTTTAGAAGCCTCATATCCTTTGCATTTCACGTACTATTGGAAAATGCTTTGGTCCGACATAAACGGCGCTGTGTGATGTCATCAGGCCGCCTGCTTGGTTTGGTTGGGCAGGTGTGAGGCTGGCCAGCAGGGGGCAGGTCAGCCAGGGAGGATTAGTTTAGAAACGTGAGCAAATTTTATATAATTTGGGCTTTTTTTTATTGTCCAAAGAAGATATTTAGATTAATAAATATATAAAATAAAGTTTTTTTTTCTTTTTAAGACAATAAACATGAAACCGTGAACACTATTGGTAAAAAACCTCCATGTCCACACTGTGACTGCAGGTTTGATTGTCCAGGTGCCAGAGTCTGACTGATCTAGTGAAGGTTCTCAGTGTTGGGATGTTCCTGATGTTGGAACAGTTTTTCTGAAAGGAACGGCTCAGTCTCCTCCGCTTTGGGCTCGTGTGCTTGTTGTGTTTAAAATTATCACCAAATACCTGAAAAAACCCATAATCCCCTCCGGTTTTGTGACACAACAACTCTGATTAACGTTCTAATTTGTCTCTGTTTGCAGGACGTCGATGCTTCTGAAATCAAAGTCCAAGTCTGCGTCTACGCCTTTGACCTGCTGTACCTGAACGGAGAGGTGGGTTTCTCTCTCTCTCTTCCCTAATTTATTTTTTGTTTACGGGCAGCACGGGCCCGTCGCTCGGATGATGAGGCGAGATCTGAACCTGAATGACAATGATGCGGCTTTAACCGGCCTATGATTGTGGGGCTCATTGAGATTCTCTCTGTGCGCGGTGGGGAGAGCGAGACGGGCAGCTGCTCTCCACGCTATGTCCAAGTGCTGCCTGGAAAGAGTCGGCGATAAATTCAAATGTACAAATTTACCGAGCGAATGGGCCGGGTACACGCTCCAGAATGTAACGAGGGCGAAGCCTCTGATGGAGGGGAGGCGCCGAGATGTTTCTATCAACAAATCACAGAGAAATCAAACAGAAAAGACACACATTTGAAACATATTATTTAGCGCTTAAAGGCCGTTTACCCAAGTTTATTTACACCAGTGAAAGTGGGAGAAAGAGTTTACACTGTTAACTTTCCTAATACTTATCTAACATTACAATACGTCTCTTCACAATGCAAGTAGAATGTCCATTCACTTGACTGGGATTTTCCAACGCTCTACTGGTCATTGTTTTCTGATAGAGGACCTCTGAAAATAATAATGACCGCTGCCAATGGCAACAATGGTAATACAGGTCTTTCATAGTATAGTAGTAGTCGAGGACACTGTCTCTGTCCCCGTCCCTGCGAGAGAAGTCGGGGGAATCGCTCGTGAAGTCAACATGAGTCCGACTTTCAACTTACCCAGAGATTCACCACCATTTCTCCAACTGCACCTTCAACTAAGTAGCGAGGCTAGATACTAGCTTTGCAGCTACTAGCCGAGCCAAACGCGGAAACTTATGGGAACTATTTGCCGCGAAAATCATTAAAGAGGGGGTATTATGCTTTTTTCAATCACATAGCACCAGTCTATATCACACTACAATGATGACGAAACCTTCTGTTGGTCTGTAAATGCAGTAAATTAGAATAACTGCCTTGTATAAAATTGCTCTCTCAAAATGGCTGTAGTGAATGTCTTGAAATAGGCCTCTGTCTCTTTAAGAACCTCTATGTTATATGTGTTCAGTTGGCAAATGGCCGTATAATAAGCGAGAAAATAAGCACCTACAGGGCGAAACAATACCGGTTCGCCCTGAAGGTGCTTATTTTCCCGATAATGACCACCGTTCTATACATTATCTCTTACTTAAAGGGCCTATGTCATGCTATTTTAGCCAGTCAGTTACGGGCATTCACTGTATATTTACCCTGCGGGGGACGGACACGTCGGGCACTTCCTGGATGGGGGAAGTGCAGACGTAAGATAGTCAAAGCCAGTCTTTTAGCAGAAGAGGGCTCAGCGGCTTCTCAGAGAGCAGGATTCATGAGGATTACTCAGACATGCGAGCCTGGCTAACTCCAGACTGCTGTGTGCGCTCAAATAATGAATTTGAATGTGTGACTGCGCCAACGGTTCCTCTGACACCACCATACATTCACTCACACACATCATTCATCCTGACCAGTCACATTTCGAGGAAGGACGGCAAGACGATGATGTACTTTGTTTTGCGGATAAAAGAAAAAAAGAACGTTTATTTACAGATCCAACATGGCAGCAGCAGACGCGACGCCATCTTTCGATCATGCTTCAGACCGTGTTCTACCGTATTTTCCAGACTATAAGTCGCACTTTTTTTCAGAGTTTGGCGGGGGGGGGGTGCGTCTTATACTCCGGAGCGACTAATGTGTGATGTTTTTCCTCCTTTTATTTAAAATTCTAAATACTTTCACATGCCGCTAGAGGGCGCTGCAGGCTAATCGAGCAGCAGAAAGAAAGTTTGGAGTGAGCAAGACAGCGGAGGTTACTGCAATGAAGTAAACAAACAAGCTAATCACGGGCTAAAAGCTAGATGGCTACAGCGAGAGGAACAAGTTCGCAGATGAGAGCTTGAAAACATGGGAGAGGCTTGTCAACAGTGCAGCTACATCTATTTAGTTCATTGTTTATGCTTCATGTTATTAACCAACAATGTGTTACCTTAGCAAACCGTACGCCTATTCAGCCTGTTGTTTTTTCTTCATTAGGCAATGTTTGACTAGTGCGTCTTATACTCCGGAGCGACTTATAGTCCGGAAAATACGGTAAATACTTCAGCTCGGATGTTTACTGCGGGTATTTGCGTACGTCATCAGATACGATGATACGATTGGCTACGGCAACGTACAGACGCATGACAGACATTCAGCCCAATAAACGACTATGGACGATCGTAAACCACAGCTCTCCTGTGAGAAAATGAACTGGTCCCCAGACTGATCACTTGTGATTTTAGTCTGCCGTTAGCCAGGCTACAGACATGCCTGAATGAAGCCAAAAACACTCTTTGGTTTGGTATGTTCTTTACGCTGTAGTTATCTGAACTGTTTCAAGGATGAAAACGCAACAAAAAAGTGACAAAAACTTGCTGGAAAAGCAGCAAAAAAACAAGGAGAACGCAACATAAAAGCATGGTTTCCGCGGGGTCTTAAAAAGTCTTATAAAGTCTAAAATTCAAGAATCCAAATTTGAGGCCTTAAAAAGTCTAAAATTCTGCCTATTTCGTCTTAAATCCAGGGTAAACTGGTCTTAAAAATTAACGTTCAACGACCCAATTATTTGCGCACAATTTAGTTTAAAAAGTAGACAAATAAATGCACAGAAGCACCAATGAGGAGCCGCCCGGTGCCGCTCATGGTCCGAGAGGGCGAAGCGACGCTGACGCACTGACCGCCGCCACAAACAACATAAACTCAGCGATAGTCGAGCGAGGCAGAAGGACTCTCCCTCAGAGCTTTATCCGCCCAAAAAAACGATTGAAGTCAGCAGTGTTTAGGAATCCAGAACATGATCAAGGTGTCGCTGATGGACGTCCGTAATGCTGCTGTCGGTGGAAAGATACGTCCATCGTCCAATATGAAACAACGTGGAGATAATCCTTCGCTGTAAATATCCAACTCAAGGTCATGAACGGCATAATTCACAATGAAGTTTGTCCACATGTTCGGAAACACAAAGCAAACGCTCCTCTGCTCAGGGACAGAAGGAAAGAGAAAGTCCTGTTACTTTAGAAACACGTTTCTCAGTTTGTTCATCAAAGCATCTGACAAACAAGCTTAGAAAACATAAAACCTAGACTAGATTCTGGCCTAATAATAATATAATTAAAATAATTATGATAATTGATTAGTTGTAAAGTTGACAGTGTTTTGTGTTCTGTGCAAACGAGTCGAAACGTTGCTTTTATTTTTAGAAACAGTGAATGTTTACCAGCTCAAGTATTACAAAGCATTTTAAACACAAAAACTAAATATCTGTTGTTTTCTTTCATTCAGTCGATAATTGTGCGTAATTATTAAATCTCAATATTCTTATTATGGGATAAGGTTGTTAAAACTAATGTGAAAAATTAAGTTCTTACATTTGTACATCCCACTGTGAAATCAAAAACAACAGTTCGACACTTGGATTTTTGTGACAGTGATTTTCTTTACAGTCCATTTATATATTGCGCGTTCAAAAACAGGTCTCATTTTTGAGATTTTGTGCTCTTAAAAAGGTCTTAAAAAGTCCTAAATTTGACTTGTCCAACTCTGCAGATACCCTGTAAAAGTGACAGTTGAGAAGCTTTTAGATTTGGGTAAAGTCGAACAAGAGAAAATACACTCTGTTCATTGATTAAGCATTAATCGTTGAGGGCTCCAACTATAAAATCTATATAAAATCTGCATCCCTAGTTCATTTGTTTGCTTTACAATGCGGGACACGATTAGTGGAGGGAGAACCCGCTCTGTACAGTATATTCCGCATTTAAATAATAATCTCTATATCTGCTCAGGCTGTTGTTTATCAAGCCCATAATGCAGTTGTTCCTGGAAAGCGCCCGGTTCAGTGTTTTCCCATTGAATTGCTAAAAGTCAGTCGATGCAAATGAGGCCATATTTCCATAGACCTGCGTAATAACAGTTTTCCCAAATGAGCCCGATGTAATTGACTCTAAAGTTGTGGCATTTCCAGTTAATACGCCGTTTATGTAAATCCCGTGCATTAATTTGTCGCCCGGTTTAGACGCTTTGTTTCTCCATTGTGTGCGAGCTAATTCTCATTCCTCGTGTTTGTTGGAAATGGGTTGTGTCCCGCCTCCTCTTGGTCCCCGTGCGACGCCGCGCTCGCCGTTTTCATCTTTGGGGGTGAACCTCGTCGAGCTCTCGTGAAATATTCCCACCAAACTGTCATTTCTTCCTCTGTTCTTCCCGTTTTGTGGATTCTGGCGGCTGCAATGAGGATTTCTGCGAGGCATTAAAGACATTATTGAGTGAACTGTGCTCAAACAAGGCCTTAAATGTTTTTTAAAAGCTTTATATCTGACTCCAACAGGCATTAAAGCTTTACATCATCGCAAATGGTGACATTGCCAAACATTTACACAAAAGGTTTATCAATAATATGCCAAAATAAAAGCTCAATTGTAGGTTTTTTTCTGTCGGGTTATAACATTTTTTTTCTCAAGGCAAGGCAAGTTTATTTATAGAGCACAATTCATACACAAGGCAATTCAAAATGCTTCACAGTTGCATAAATATAAGAAAACAAATACAATCAATAAAAACATCAACATAGAATTAATCAATTACAGTAAGAGGCAAGAGTGTAAATAAAATACTTTTTTCCCTCAAAAGTTTCCCGTTGTGCCCAAAGTTTCCACATTTACAAATTCAACACAATTTTTGCTAAAACATATTTAATTCTATTATATTTAAGATTTTGCCAAAACTTTTACCCAGTTTTCATTAGTTGGACCATTATCGTTTCACTTCCTTATTGGGCACCGACAGGAAGTGTTCCCATGCCGACCATGTTAAAGGTTAAAGGATCTGTATCCTGCTATTTTAGCCATTCCAAAGTAAACTATAGGCATTAATATAATATATTGTACCTCTACCCCTATGGAGTACTATTTTCTGTGAGAAGTATAAGTATTTGGGGGTATTTTGCAAACCCGGAAGACAAGAAGCTTCGATTCAGTTAACTCCGCCCCCCCTCTCCGAGCTGATCCACCCATGCATTATTAGCAGTAAAATAAATATAAATATCACAGCAATAAGTCAAGTTACTTAGTTAGTTAGTTAGTTAATTTATTTTCCTCGGTCATTATGAACATTTAAATCACATGTCACATGTTTTCCAAAGATCTAAGACATTATACAATAAGAAAAACACATACATTAAGAATTAAATCTAAATGATGCCTGACCGAAGGGGTTTAGGCTGAAGCCAAGACTTATTCTGCCTAACCCCTTTTACAACTGTGACTCTGTGTCCCAAGATGACACATTTTACACTTTCTCTAATACCAACGATGGAAACACTTAAGCACAAAACTTAAACTTCAACAAACAAAAATTATGCTGTGTATCCTCGATCGCATTCTCTTCTAATGGTTTTCATTCAAGTGTTCTATACTTCTCTATCATGTTTGATTTATACATTTTCTTAAATGCTTTAATAGTTTTGGAGCCCTTAAGTTGAACAGATAAACCGTTCCATAGATCAACGCCTTTAACTGATAAACACCTCCTCTTAGTATTACTGTGCGCCAGAGGTTTCTGTAGCAGATCAGTTCCTCTAAGGTTGTATCTAGATTCTCTAGTTTGAAACATCTCCTGTAGACTCTGAGGGAGCCTGAGATTGTGAGCTTTGTACATCACAACTGCTGTGTAAACATCAACAAGATCATGCAATTTTAAGATATTTAGTGTGATAAAAAGTGGATTTGTTGGAGCCAAGTATTCTGCATGGCTGATCGCTCTAATTGCTTTCTTTTGCAATAAAAAGATAGGTTGTATGTTAGTTTTATAGGTATTCCCCCATATTTCCACACAATAGCTAAGGTATGGAAGGATGAGGGAATTGTACAGTATATATAATGCATTTTGATTCACAGAGGTTTTAATTTTACATAGTATGGCAATAATTTTAGAAATTTTAGTCTTTAGTGTATTTATGTGCGCTTTCCAATTTAACTTATCATCAATATTGATTCCCAAAAACTTTGTTACATACACCCTTTCGATTTCTACCTCCCCAATTTTGAGTTGACACGGTTTATTTACTTCCTTGTTTCCAAATACAATATATTTAGTTTTATGCAGATTTATGGAAAGTTTATTTATATCAAACCATTTTTTTAGTATCTTAAGCTCAGTTCCTACTGTATTTAAGAGCAGCTCAAGATCTTTTCCTGAACAGAACAGACTGGTATCATCAGCAAATAGGATACATTGTAATTTGTTGAGGACTTCAGCAATTTCATTAATGTACATGATAAATAATTTAGGTCCCAAAACGGAGCCCTGAGGAACACCGTGGGTTATTTTTTCCTCCTTTGAGTTGATGTTATTAATATGTACATACTGATTTCGATCACTTAGATAACTTTTTAGCCAAGTGTGAGCTAGGCCCCTGACACCATACCCTTCAAGTTTATTTAAAAGCAATGAATGGTCTATTGTGTCAAAGGCCTTGCTGAGGTCAATAAATACTCCAACAGCATACTCCCTGTTCTCAATAGATGTTGATATCTTTTCTACTAGTTCGGTGACTGCCATTGAAGTGGACCTATTGGATCTAAAACCGTACTGATGTTCACTTAACAGGTTATGCTTGTCTACAAAGCTATCAAGTCGTCTGACAAATAGCTTTTCTAATATTTTTGAAAACTGCGAAAGTAATGAGATCGGTCTGTAATTGGTAAACTGTTGCTTTTCTCCACTTTTAAAAATAGGTATTACTTTGGCGGTTTTCATTTTACTTGGGAAGATACCGGTTATAAAAGACTGATTACATATATGCATGAAAGGAGTGACAATAAAATCAATAATTTCTTTCACGAGGACCATATCTATGTCAGATCCATCTGTTGATCTCTTAGCTTTGAAGGAATGTACAATTTCAATGATTTCGCTCTCACTAACACTTCACAATACAGTTATAAGGAGTTGACATCTGCAACACAGCTTCATACATGGCTAACACACAAGCTAACACACAAGCTAACACACAAGCTAACACACAAGCTAACACACACGCTAACACACGCGCTAACACACGCGCTAGCACACGCGCTAGCACACACGCTAACACACACACGTTAACACACACACGCTAACACACACACTAACACACACAAGCTAACACACAATAAAAGTGAATCCACTTTGATTCTGGTGAAGGTTCACCAAACATCCATCAGAGACAGTCACAGACAAACACTATGTTGCTGATTGTCGCTGAATCCCGGAAAGAAATTCCAACTTCTGGCGAGTGAACTCTTCTTCAGGAAGGTTGAATAAAGTCCTGCACCTTTCGCAGCCAAACGATTTTCTCTGTGACATTATCGTTAGAAAAAGGTACAAAAAAATAACAGGCCTGTCCTGGGGGTGTTTTTGATGAGGAAATAGCATGACAACATGGTTAAACGCTCCAAAAAGTCGATTTTTCATGATATAGGACCTTTAAGTCAATGGGAAATGAGTCAAACTGCTCTGGAACGTTACCTTTATCGATGTCACTTCCTGTCAGCAGCTTAAAAAATTCAGATAAAAGTAATTTCTAAGAATTTCTTCATTAATTTTCTGCTTCACTGAAATAAAATAATTATTACTTGAACAGATGTTATCCATCTAAACAAGTAATATTTTCAAAAGCATTAAACTTGTCATTTGCACTTTGAACAGGGTTTAAAGTTACTAAATGAATTTTGCCAAAAAATATAGTGTAAAAAACATTTTTTACCGCATAAGTTCATTGAAAATACCAATATTCTGGTCTAAAACATTTTCAGCTGCAGTTTTGGCTGAAAATGGCCACTTTTTTTGCCTAAAGGTCAGCACACACTACACGACTTTTATGCCCGATTTTGCTATAATTCTCAGTCGTGCCGAGTCTTCTCGAGTCGCGTCTAGTCGAAGGCGGTCACACAGAGTCGGGTCGTGTACTGGACTGACTGACGTTTGAATCGTGTAGTGTGGGCGGTAGAAAGACGCGACTAGACTCCAGTCGTAGGAAATCAAACATGTTTGATCTTTAAGCCCGATTTTGGACGCACAGGAGAAACGTTGGTGATTTTACCGTCCCAAATGTGAATGACAGAGTGATATAAAGACAGAAAAACACCGACGCGCCTCCTTTTCTCTGCTAAACCAGCGGCACAAACAACTTATTTCATGGCCACAGCCCCACACACGAAACAGCACAACTTTATATCACCAAAAGTTCACGACAACCACCTTTTCCAGCTACATTTCAACCACGAACAGAGTTTAGCGGCACTTACTGAGTTTGGAGACGAACTGTTCAGCTTCACCACGCCGCAAACGGTGGCTAGCCTCTCGCTTTCTCCTCCGTCCTGTGGTTGACGCCCGTCTCCTTTTCTTATTAAATCCACTGAAATACGTCCCGCTTCCTCCTGTCGCCAACTTTTATCTCCATTTGACAGAACTATAGCCAAGTTGAAGGCTTCGTAGTAGCGGTAAGCTAGTGCTGCGGTGTTGTGACATTGTTGACACCGTTGACCAATCGGGACACACACGTTATCCCACGCTCACAAACACAGGCCTATCTTTGCGGATTTGGGGTCAGTTTTCAAAGCCGTAGAGAGGACAGACGCGCTGTGTTATAAAACATCAGCTGTTTGTCAGAATCGTGTAGTGTGTTCACTCTTCACGATTCTCAGTCGTTAAGTGTGAACCCCCAGACGTTCGAAAATCGCACTGAATCCAGTCGTGTAGTGTGGGGCCCCCATTCTATATAAAATTGTTTATGACTAGAAAAGTCACGTAGTGTGTGCTGACCTTAAATGTTTCCAGTTTTGTCCAATTCTGTTTTCTCTGTTTGATGACATGTTTGCAAATCCTATCACCATTTTTTTCTACTTTTGTGGCATTAAAATATAGTATTTGGGCATTAAAAGCATTCAATCTGACTTGCTTCTGCCTGCATAAACCCAGATTAAGCCACATTATGTTATAACAGTTCAAAATAGCAAAACATTTTCGCTTCGATATGTAATTAAACCACATTTCATAATACATTCGGGAACCTCAAACTCCTAAAACATGAAGTCAGGATTGGTTAAAGTTACTGAAAAGGTTTTGTCTCTGTATCTTATATGGAAAAACTTTGCAAATGCTTAATAATGTTCCCTTCAGACAAAGTGGAGCCATACATTCACTGCATTATTTATCCCTTTTGCAAAATGAGGGAAATATCTCAGAGAATCCGGCGCAGTGTTTCCGCCGGTGCCTCTGATGAGGGAACAGACGCGAGCGGGAGACATTTTGTTGCATAATTTTGTGCTGAAATCCCGGTTTTCGCCTGCAGTGGTATTTGTTTGTGTGGGAGGTAGATTCGGTCTTCATCTTGTTAGCGCGTGAGTCATTTACCGAGGATTGAGGCGGATTTATTTGCTGAGAAGAGGCGCATTAATTTCACTGTATTGTAATTAATATCTATCGAGGAACGCGGGGAAACGGGGATTCGATAAACGCTTTTGAGGGAAAACGACGAGGCGTTCAATCGCACTCGCCTGTGATTGTAACGTTGTTTCATTATTAGATATTTACACCATTACGGCTCACGATTAATGTTCTGTTGATAACTCAGTCTTTTATCAAACCTAAATGAGACGCACTGACACCCCAACTAACCGAGACTTTCCTGAGAGTCGTTTGCCATGAGTGGAAAAAGCAGATGTTCCTTTTTTCTGCTTTTCTGGACTAAACATCCTTGGCTTCACGACCGTCTATTAAAGGGATTTTTCAGGATTTTTGACATAGGGCCTCATTTCCTAGTTATCCAGAGTGTTGCTGATTTCTGGAGATATTTTTTGTAATTCATGCAGTTCTTATGTTGTCTGTGTCCATAGAATCATGTTTGGAATAAAACTGACCTGCATCACATGAATGATCGCATTTTGAGGGACTATTTTCTAGCAGATCACTCCGCCGCTGCGTAGCTTATACAACCACGAAGCTGATGCTGCTCAAATATAAGTTATTTTAAATGCAAAATGGTTCAAATTACTCTATGGACACAGACATTTATATGGTTAGTCTGGTGTTAGTGATTTGCCTCAGGTGCTCTGTGGAGCGGGTCACACTGTTTTTAATGCAGGCTAGCTGATACCATAGAAATGCACTAGCCTTGCACTAGCCTAGCGCCACGAAACTCTTCAAACATAAGCAAAAAAAAAATATCTCCAGAAATCAGCAACACTCTGGATAACTAGGAAATGAGGCCCTATGTCAAAAATCCTGAAATATCCCTTTAAGTCACAATTATATAAATGACTCACAACAGAAAGTGATCTAATCATCACGTTGTTACTAGATCAGTTTTTCTTTAACCTGTTTTCTCCCGGCCTAGGGTTAGGTTTAGGGCAGGGATGCCCAGAGTGTGGCCCGGGGGCCAAATGCGGCCCTCTCCTAGGTATGTCAATGTCAATTTTATTTATAAAGCACATTTAAAAACAACCATTGTCGACAAAAGTGCTGTAAAAAAAACAGTAACAATATGTACAATAAACACAATAAAACTTAAACCCAGGTAATATATAAAGGCACAAACTGTGTCTGGTCTACATGGAACCGAATGACAAAGCAAAAAGATGAGTTTTTAATTTGGTTTTAAACTCCTCTACATGCCTGCCCCAATAATTTTATTTCGAGGACGATGTATCATCTCAGAAAATATCGCGATAAACGATAATACTGTAGTCAATACAAAGAAAACGTTATGCACCTATTTTAATCTAAATGTATTGAACTTTTGGCATTCAATATTAACATCTTATACCAAACAAAGTGCAAACTAGAAGGGTCGAAATATTCTAGGACTTTCTATCCATCTTTGCTTCTCAACCTTTTCACATAACTTACACTCACCAGGTTCTGTGTTTGAACTATGCCCCTCACATTAAAAAACAAAAAGTCAATACACCGTATCATCTTAAAAAAGATCCCAATAACAATAATATTGATCTTTCATCTACATTGTTCTGGAAAACTTCAACCTGGTTAGAATAAAACGTAAAATGTATATATAAATGGATTCAGATAATACTCTATTACAGGTAAAGTATAGTAGCCATATGTTTAGTTTAGTTTTTTTCCTTTTCTTTTGAAATATAACCTGGAATGAAGCAGCTTTTTTTCCACATGGCTTCAGCTACAGTCATGATTTTCCTAAATTAGTTCCATTTTAACCCCCCCCCCTTAAATTTTTTTCACATAATTTCGCCCCCCATTTTCTATTACTGATACTTTCCCCTAATTTTCCATATTTTTTTACCCAATTTTATTTTAATTTTTTCACAATTTCTTGACATTTGGAGATGAACCCGATATTGTGAATTTGCAGATCTTTCACACATTATTGTTCTGTTTTTGGTTCTACATGACAAATGTTTTAGTATCAGGAAAAAATATCGTTCAGGTATCGATATCAAAAACCAAGTATCGTTAACCTCTTAACACCCACATGAACCGAGCACATTTTCTCCAGTTTGGCTTTACCCAAATCTAAATGGGTAAAAAAAAACAACAACATGAAAGTAGCGATTAAAACGAGATGTAAACATAGATGACAAAAAAAATTACGAAAAAGTGAAGGAAAAAAAAAGAGAAATGAAATGAAAGCAACAAAAATGTCCCCCCAAAAAAATTACAAAAAAGCGACAAAAAGGCAACACAAAAATTGCACAAAAATGACAAAACAAAAAGAAAAAACATCAAAAACAATTAAATAAAAATTACACGCAAGCAACAAAAACATTTCCAAAATACAACAAAAATTGTACATCAGTTTTTTAGGTCTTGGCTTTCAAATCAGGCATTAAAGCAGTACTAAGTAACTTATTTACCTTAATAAATCCTTTCCGTAGTCCCTGTGGGGGTAATACAAGTGTTTATGGGATGATTGTAGGGTCTTTCATCTCCCCCTGGTGTCTCTGGCCAGAAAACCATATTTGCTACTTGACTGCCACCGGACCGGAGGCACCAATACACACTAATGTAATCACGATGAAGAAGCTAACATGCTAACGGGCAAAGCTAACTGCGGGCTAACGTCACTTTAAACAGTATTTACAGCCAAGTTTGAGTGAAAAAAAAAAAATTCTATTGTATAATTGGAAGCACAGTAACCCCCTCTCCCTTCGCCTTTCCTGTCAGCGTAGTATCTACTCTACAAGACAATTAATAAATTAAAAAATCGTAACTTGCTACTACACCTGCAGTTGCACTTATGGCCTCTAGGGGGAAGAGTTACTTAGTACTGCTTTAACCTGGCTAATAAGCTGTAAGCTCAAGTCAAGAAGCTTTTAGATTTGGGTAAAGCCGAACTGGAGAAAATGTGCTCTGTTCAGGTGGGGGTTAAGAGTTTAAAGTACTGATACCCAGCCCGACTAAAGCGGCCTAATCTGAAGAAAAACCTCGATCTGAAACCTGTTTTACTTCCTTGCAGTTTGCTTTTCCTTGTTAATTTCCCTCTGCTGTAGCTCCTCTTCCGTTCCTTCGCCGGCGCCTCCTCCCGCTCCCCGAGGCGGACTCGTTTCCCTGTTTGTGAAGCGGCTCCAGATTCCACTCTGTCCTTGTCGCGGCGCCGCTCGGGGCCGCTGTGAGCAAATGGCCTGAGATATATCGCTTTCCTCGTAACGCGTTGGTGTGTTTGTGTTTCCCGACAGTCTCTGGTGAAGCAGCCTCTGTCGCGGCGCAGGGCCCTGCTGCACCAGAGCTTCTCTGAAGTCGAGGGGGAGTTCGTCTTCGCCAAATCCATCGACTCCGACAACACGGACGCCATCGCCGAGTTTCTGGAACAGTCCGTGAAAGGTGGGTCAAATGTTTCGTCTGTGGACGTCATTGGCAGTCAATGAGTTAACAGCCTTTTGAAACATAAACCTTAAAGGGATGTTTCAGGATTTTTGACATAGGGCCTCATTTCCTAGTTATCCAGAGTGTTGCTGATTTCTGGAGATATTTTTTCTGTAATTCATGCAGTTCTTATGTTTGAAGAGTTTCGTGGCGCTAGGCTGGTGCATTTCTATGGTATCAGCTAGCCTGCATTAAAAACAGTCTGACCCGCTCCACACCTGAGGCAAATCACTTATAACACCAGACTAACCATATAAATGACTGTGTCCATAGAATAATGTTTGGAATATAACTGACCTGCATCACATGAATTATCGCATTTTGAGGGACTATTTTCTAGCAGATCCCTCCACCGCTGCGTAGCTTATACAACCACGAAGCTGATGCTGCTCAAATATAAGGTATTTTATATGCAAAATGGTTAAAATTACTCTATGGACACAGACATTTATATGGTATATTACACTGTTTTTAATGCAGGCTAGCTGATACCATAGAAATGCGCTAGCCTAGCACTAGCCTAGCGCCACGAAACTCTTCGAATACAAGAACTGCATGAATTACAAAAAAAATATCTCCAGAAATCAGCAACACTCTGGATAACCAGGAAATGAGGCCCTATGTCAAAAATCCTGAAATATCCCTTTAAGGCTGGGCTAATCAAATTTTTTTACTTTTTGTTTATTGACTAGTCAGAACAACAAGTCACAACAAAGGTCTTTAATTTTATTTTATTTTCCCCCCTTCCCCAAACAAAAAAAAAACATTAACCACCCCCGAAAAAAGAAAAAGAAAAACAAAAAAATTAAAGACATAAAAAAAAAAAAAAAAAAACCTGCGGTCCTATATACAGCATTATGACAACTTATCTCCACTCCATTCGCCCTCCATCTGAAATGGGACCCAAAATCAGTCCGGCATAAGTGATAGAATTTACAATGGCCACTAGGGCTGCACAATATATCGCAAAAAAGTTTTTCAAAAAAAGAGATACCGCATTGTATCGCGATATGAAGTGATCATAGCATTGCTTTGCCACATCATTGAAGTTCTCATCAGACATAGATCGACAAACTCAACAAAAACAGAGAGAGAAAAAAAAAAGCACTGGATTTATAAATGTCTGGAATTTCTTTTTTACTTACTTTTAGTATTACTGGTTACACACTTGATTTCCACTCTAATAGTATTCGCCTTCTAGCTATTAAAGTTGATAAGGCAATAATATTCCTTTCATAGTTTGATGACTTCCAATTAAGATTGAGTTATTTTCTTCTCATAAAGTAAAGTTTCTGCACCATAGATCTACATTTGTGAAAGACAAACAGTCTCCGTGCGCTGTGTGTAGCGTATTTTCCTCCAGAACGAGGCTAAATTAGTCCATTGTTCGCACCTCTGTCTCGCTATGAACTCTGGCTGAGATGAGCTTCTAATTAACTCAAGTGAACAGTCGGGATGTGGAGGAGGTTCTGTGAGAGCAAGAAAAGCATTTTACTCAACAGCCTCCGACTTTTCCGGTTTGATTCAGTTTATTCAGTCAGCTTTAAACAATCACTGCCCTGTTAACATTCTCTTATTATATTAGTGAAAATCCAATCACAGCTTCTTCTATCCCTGTCCATACCAAGCTGCTGGGAGTTTTAGTGGACTGTAAATTAAACTGGACCAAACATATAGGAATGATAGGGGTAAAAATGGCAAGGGCAATATCAATGATAAAAAGATATAAGCACAGGCTCTGGTGCTGTCCTACTTGGACTACTCTCTAACAGTCTGGTCAAATGCGACGTCTGAAGTGATTAAAACTTTAAATAGATTAATTAAAACAAATAGTTCAGAACCGAGCGGCTCAAATGGTGCTGTGACTACATGATGAGCACAAAAGAAATGCTTAGTAAACTAAAATAGGGTTCAGTGAAAAACAGACTCATATACTCTGTGAGAAGTGTTACGTCGGCCAGATGTCCAAGGATTACGTATGAAAATCTCCTGTTCACTTACGAGAAACACAAATATAAAACCAGACATGCAATGGCCAGAACATTTCTCTTGCCAATAGTAAGATCGAATAGCACTATGAGGACCTTTACATACAGAGCAGGCATGGAATGGACTTCCAGATAGTCTAACGTTAGTGGAGGAGAAGACAAGAAGAGATTTGAATTTTTACTGAGAAAACAAATATGTTATGAATTTAGCTAATGAACGTTTCATGTGATGTTTCTTTCTTAAAGGAATAGGCCACCGTTTTTACATACTGAGATATGTTCTTACCTAACCTTAGTCGAGTTAATATATCCCCGTCTGGTCTTTGTCCGTGCGCTCTGTCACGCAAACGGAGCCTCTCCCACATGTCACATAGCTCCAAAAAAGCTCACGATAGAAGCTACCAAGCTCTTCCACGTGTTCCCTATTTAAATAAAGTTACGTGAAGTGTTTTCATGCAAAGTATATTTACACAGAAATGTAACATGTCGATTTTATAAGCAGATAAAAAGGGGGACTATATTGTGAGGCGTAATGATACAGGAGCACAACGTCCGCGTAGTAACTCCTAAAGACTTCCCCCGCTCACTTCCGTCAATAGAAGCTGCGTGACTTGTACAGAGCCTTTTACAACAAGCAGAAAATATATTTTGGGAAAGTGCTGGCGCATTCCTACCTCATGGTCGAGGTCCTGAGTCCTGTGTCGTCGTCCGGGGTGAGTTGGAAATCTGTGAAACATTACTACACTATATACTTTCTGCTTGTTATCACAGCCCGGCACGATGCACGTAAAAGGCATTGTTCACAAGTTATCGACGCTTCTTCAACTGTTCTCTGCTTCTCTCTACAAGTCACGCAGCTTCTATTGACGGAAGTGAGCGGGGGAAGTCTTTAGGAGTTACTGCGCGGATGTTGTGCTCCTCGTATCATTACGCCTCACAATATAGTCCCCCTTTTTATTTGCTTATAAAATCGACATGCTACATTTCTGTGTAAATATACTTCGCATGAAAACACTTCACGTAACTTTATTTAAATAGGGAACACGTGGAAGAGCTTGGTAGCTTCTATCGTGAGCTTTTTTGGAGCTATATGACATGTGGGAGAGGCTGCGTATGTGCTCCATTTGCGTGACCGAGCGCACGGACAAAGACCAGACGGGGATATATTAACTCGACTAAGGTTAGGTAAGAACATATCTTAGTATGTAAAAACGGTGGCCTATTCCTTTAATGCAAATATGTGCTGTCCTTATATACAGCTTTTATAGGATTTTAGTTGGATGTACAAATGTATTGATCCGCATTTTATATTGATTTAAATACTGTTTATACTTTTTGTGAATGGATTTAGTTGGACCCCAGGAAGAATAGCGACAGCATGATTGCGCTAATGGGGGTCCTTTCAATAAACAAACACACGTAGCAGGGTGTCTCACAAAACAAAGATGTTTTCCTATAATTTGGCCTGTCATCCAGACCAAACCGCGTATTTGTGTCATTAAAAATGTTTGACCAGAAACCGCACAGACGCCTCAGAACTGTGATGGGTTTGAACGATTTCTCAGGAGATTTTTGTCTGTTTTTACAAGCCCAAGTACTGCCTCACATTGACGAGCGCAGGCAAAAGAGCACTTTAAACTCTTCACCCCCACTCTGAACGGAGGACTCTTTCTCTAAAAGCTTCTTGGAAAAAAAGCATCAAAATAGCAATGAAAGCAAGGACAAAAGCAACCAAAATGCAACAAGAAAGCTACAGCAATTTTCTGCCAGATTACCATCCAGGCACTGCAGCTGCTCGAGAACTTTGAGATGGAAGTCGAGCTCCAGGAGAAATGGCTCCAGACATCGGGATCATTACGTCCTCACAATGAAGGACTTTGAAGGTCTACTGTCATGTGATCACCGGTCAGTGTGGTCAAGAAAGTTGCTTGCACGCTGTACGATTTATCTGACGAGAGAAGATTAAGAAAAATGGATTTGGTTTGTCAAGGTAGGTTGTCTCAAAATTGTAAGGCAGGTCTGTAAAGTGAAAACGATGCATTGGGGACAATTAATGGACGTTTCTTTCTCGACGGACAGTGGTTTCTATTAATACCCTGCTACGTGTGGACAAGGCCTTCGTTAACCTCCACCTGAACCAAGCACATTTCCTACAGCTTTGGTTTTAACAAAATCTAAAACTTTCTTGAAAAACGGGGACAAAAATAAGAATGAAAATGCAACAATAGCAACAAAAGTGAAAAAAAGTGAGAAAAAAGTGCCAGTTTTCTTTTAAATGAGGCGTTACTCTGGCCTGCACACTCCAGTCAAGAAGCTTTTAGATTTGGAGAATCTAAAAGAAAAGGCACTCGGTTAGGGCAGGGCTGATTTTGGAAAAAAAATAATCACAATTATTTTTCCCACATTGATCGATCTCCATTTTCTATTTGATTTTTTTGTGTAAAAGAAAAAAAAACAATAAATGTGGTCTGTCCTGGACGAGCTGTAAACAGAAGCTGCGGCCAAACTGAAAACTTAATATTTACATAAAGAAATGAGTAAACCTTGCATTTATTAGTAAAAACGACGATCAAACTTACAATTCACCGTTAGAATTCCAGCTAATCCACCACTGCAGCCTCAAAACAAATCCACATGGTCCAAATAGCGATGATAGTTTTCCTCTTTGAAGGTTTAAACTCTTCATACACGGGTGCTCGTCCTGTTCCTGTTTTGTTTTGCCCTTTAGACGAGTTAGCTCAACTTTGTGGCTGATTTTACAGCAAAATCACCAGGTCCTCTTGGTGCCGCATGTGCCGTCCTGTACTTCCTGTTTGTTTGGGCCGAGTCTTTCCCTGGGATTGACCTGGCAGGCGCTGCAGTATTGCGCCTTCCATATTTTTTTTCCGAATGCGACAGTACTGGCCAATTCTCATCGATTAAAATCAGTTTAGATTATCAGATTAGTTTAAAATTCTATTCATTGCCCAGCCTTAGTTAAAGGGATGTTTCAGGATTTTTGACATAAGGCCTCATTTCCTAGTTATCCAGAGTGTTGCTGATTTCTGGAGATATTTTTTTTGGCAATTCATGCAGTTCTTATATTTGAAGACTTACGTGGCGCTAGGCTAGTGCTAGGCTAGCGCATTTCTATAGTATCAGCTAGCCTGCATTAAAAACAGTCTAATGCACTCCACAGTGCACCTGAGGCAAATCACTTATAACTTTTAACACTCTGGATAACTAGGAAATGAGGCCCTATGTCAAAAATCCTGAAATATCCCTTTAAGCCTCCAGCTGCAGTAGAAACGTCTGACCAAAATCCCGCCTGGATGGGTCAAAAGCAGCAAAACAAAAGCCTTTAAATCCCTCCCTGTGTTCGTTTCCCTTAAGTTTGTCCATAGAAACTTCTGTTCTTCCACACATCTGCCTTTATTCGCAGTCGTATTTCTCCTCGACTCTCGCACAGTGTTGTACATAGACATAATACGGAGTTTGTCATCTCACTTGCTCCGTGAAAAGGCTTATTTGCACTTTCTGTGTCTTCGCCTATAAACTCATTTCACGCTGCCTCGTCTCCTGTCGCCTTCGCCGCAGTTACATCGAACTGCCCTTTTTCGCTGTGTGGGAGTCTCATAACTTTGTATCTTTTCTGCATTTTTATCCTTTTGTTTTGCTCCATTATGTGAGACATCTCATTGTGTGGCGTTGTTAATTCGGTTTCCTTGGGCATCGGCGTCCTCACTGTCGCCTCCTGTTCTCTGCGTGTGCGTCTAATGAAAGAAGATTCTTCGCATGACATCGTCTAGACTAGAGTAATATCAAGAAGAGAAAAGAATGTCCTCACGTCACTTATGTTTTTATCAGAATATGGACGGTAGAAAAACTGGGCATCACCGTTTAAAAAGAAGTCCATCCATTTTCTTCCACTTTATCCGGGGCCGGGTCGCGGAGGCAGCAGTCTGAGCAGAGACTTCCCGATCCAAGCAGACCTCCTCCAGCTGCTCTGGGGGGGACCCTGAAGCGGCACCAGGCCAGCTCGGAGACATAGGGCCTTTCCGAAACCGCTCCCTCCTCCCTCCTCCCTCACCCCTCACCCCCCTAAGACTCAATTTGAGTGGAGTTCTGTCCGAAATGTTGTTACACCGGAGAGCAGTCCCACGAGCAACACGCACCAAACAACATCAGTTTCGCGTTTATTTAGGACCTCCATCCATCCATCCATCCACTTTTCTGTTTCCGTGTTGTGGGGGCAGTGGTTGGAGCTGTCCAAATCACATTGCACCAGCCCCTATGGCTCCTCCTGCAGGTGGTGGGTCCACAGAAGGACGGCCTCATGGTTCTAACCGGGCCTGTTGGTCTCTCATTAGGGGCTTCTGAACTGCTCTTTGTCTGACCCGTCACCTGGGACCTTTTTGGCATGGGAGACCCTACCAGGGGCACGAAGCCCCTAGGATCATTCGGGCGCTCAAACCCCTCCACCACGTTAAGGTGGCGGTTCCAGGAGGGGTTATTTAGGACCTAAGTGTTAATTTGAACAACTTTATCGTCATATAGACATTTATTAATGAAAAAGAAAGCGACTGTAAGACTTGATATGATTTTATTGGGAGAGGAGAAGCTAAATTATATCATGTAAATACGACATATTTGAATCTGAATTACTTTAACCCACAAGAAATACTTTTTTTTTTTTTTTTTTTAATGGTACGATCTGTCGAATTTGTGATTTTTGCCACTTTATGGGCTGTGCAGTTCATGGGGGTGAGGGAGAGTGTGTCTGAACGCCACAGCTCATTTCTCTGTTGAGTGAACCTCAGATGGTGCCCTCACTGAGGCCTGAGTGGAAGGGTGTAGGGGACGGGAGGAGGGCCGTCCACATGGCCTCTTCCCAATAGGACATGCCTGGAACAGGGGAGACCAGGAGGCTCTGAAACAGATTCCCGAGCCACCTCAGCTGCTCCTTTCGAAGTGAAGGAGCAGCAACTCTTCTCCGAGCTCCTTCTGGGTTGCTGAGCTCCTCACCCCCAGCCACCCTGCGAAGGAAACTCATTTTGTCCTCTTGTGTCCACGATCTTGTCCTTTCAGTTATGACCCAAAGCTCATGACCGTAGGTGAGAGTGGGAACGTAGATCGATCGGTAAATCAAGAGCTTTGACTCAGCTCTCTCTTCACCCTTCTACACGACCCCCGAGATACTTGAACTCCTCCTCCTGAAGAGGGGAAGCTGCCTTTTTCCAGCGGAGAACCATGGCCTCGGATTTGGAGGTGCTGATCCTCATCCCGCCTGTAAACCGCCCCAGAGCTGCTGAAGGTCCTGATTTGATGAACCCAACAGAACGACATCTAAGAAACATGCTTTAGATAACTCTAAGACTTGGTACTGAGGAAGTGGAAATATCCTATCTACACATTACAAGATTGGGGCAATGATAGAGACTTTGAAACAAGAAGTATATTGTATTCCATTCATTCAGAGTATTTGTGTTTTCCAATAGATTCCTGTGAGGGGCTGATGGTTAAGACTCTGGAGAAAGATGCCACTTATGAGATCGCGAAGAGGTCTCACAACTGGCTCAAGGTGAGTCCGCTCTGTCGATTCATACTGAGAGAAGTAACATTGTCACTTAAGGGTGTGTGTGTGTTTTTTTCGACAGCTGAAGAAGGATTACCTGGACGGAGTGGGCGACACCATGGACCTGTGCGTGATCGGGGCGTACCTGGGCAAAGGGAAGAGGACCGGGACGTACGGAGGCTTCCTGCTCGCCTGCTACGACGAGGAGAACGAGGAGTTCCAGTCCGTCTGCAAGGTGAACCTCCATTACGTTATAGCCTGGCTGTGACTCACACGTGTCCACACAACACATGGACTGAGTCACTCGTTATGTCAATATCGTATTCACGCTTTTAACTGTGGAAAAAATCACTCTTCTTTTCACGATTTTCCATTTCATTCAAGTTGCTTTGAGGTTGTCACTTGACAGATGGTTTGCAATTTGAGGACTGAAATGATGTGTTATACGAGCTTTGCCAAAACGGTTGGAAAACGGTTACTTTCCTCTGTCTGTGATATTTCCTGAGTCCTGACTTTGCCTTATGTCGATTTTATGTTTTTATTTATGCTTTTTAAATTAGATTTTATTTTCATGCTAGTGCTTCTAATAATGACGAAATGTATCTTCTGTGGGTACGTCGAATGAGAACGCTTGTTTCCTTCCTTTCCGTCTTTCTTATTTTTCTTTCTTTCTTTCTTTTTTCCATCTTTCCTCCATCCATCTTTCTTTCCTCCTTTCTTTCCTTCTTTCTTCCTTCTTTCCTTCCATCTTTCTTTCCTTCTTTCCTTCCTTCTTTCCCTCCATCTTTCTCTCCTGTTTTCCTCCCTTTCTTCCTTCCTTCTTTCTTTCTTTCCTTTCTTCCTCCCTTCTTTCTTTTTTTTCTTTCTTCCTTCTTTCCTTCTTTCTTTCCTTCCTTACTTCCTTCCTTCTTTCTTCCGTCTTTCTCTCCTGTCTACCTCCCTTTCCTCTCTTCCTTCCTTCTTTCCCTCCGTCTTTCTCGCCTTTCGTCCTCCTTCTTTCCTTTCTTCCTTCCTTCTTTCCTTTCTTCCTTTGTACAGCACTTTGGTCGACAATGGTTGTCTTTAAATGTGCTTTAAAAATAAAATTGACATTGACATTCCTTCCTTCTTTCTTTCTTTCCTTCCTTCCTTCTTTCTTCCGTCTTTCTCTCCTGTCTTCCTCCCTTCTTTCCTTTCTTCCTTCCTTCTTTCCTTCCTTCTTTCTTTCTTCCTTCTTTCCTTCTTTCTTCTGTCTTTCTCTCCTTTCTTCCCTCCTTCTTTCCTTCCTTCTTTCTTTCTTCCTTCCTTCCTTCTTCCTTCTTTCTTTCTTCCTTCCTTCTTCCTTCTTTCTTTCTTCCTTCCTTCCTTCTTTCCTTTCTTCCTTCCTTCTTTCCTTCTTTCCTTTCTTCCTTCCTTCCTTCCTTCTTTCTTCTGTCTTTCTCTCCTTTCTTCCTCCCTTCTCTCCTCCCTTCCCTCCTTCTTTCCTTTCTTCCTTCCTTCTTTCCTTCCTTCTTTCTTTCTTCCTTCCTTCTTCCTTCTTTCTTTCTTCCTTCCTTCCTTCTTCCTTCTTTCTTCCTTCCTTCTTTCCTTCCTTCCTTCTTTCTTCCGTCTTTCTCTCCTTCCTTCTTTCTTCCTTCTTTCTTCTGTCTTTCTCTCCTTTCTTCCTCCCTTCTCTCCTCCCTTCCCTCCTTCTTTCCTTTCTTCCTTCCTTCCTTTCCTTCTTTCTTTCCTTCTTTCTTCCGTCTTTCTCTCCTGTCTTCCTTCCTTCCTTCTTCCTTCCTTCCTTCCTTCCCTCTTACCCTTTTCTTTCCATCTTTCTCTCACAACTCAATAATAAAAGTTTCCCGTGCTGCAAAAGCTCTTTGCTCTTCTCTCTTTTTGTCATCTTCTAAAACGCCGGTAGCTTTCCCTTCCTCCTCCTCCACATTAGAAAACAGATTTCACACTCTTCACTTATGTTTTTTATTTGTCTCACGGCATTGACGTCATTTCAAAATAACTCAGTTTTTATATTTCGTGCCTTTGTCACATTCAGTAAATATTTGTGGAATCTATAATTTCGTGCGAGCGGCCGGTGTCGTATGAAAATGTCTCTTCGCTTTTACGCCTCCAAAAAAAATAAGAAAACGGTTATTAAATGTTGTCTTTGGTATTTTGGAGTAAAATGTCAGAATTTTGGGGAGAATGTTGGTAATTGGGTGTTTTTGTTTTGTGCCGGCTCCGCTTGAGGCTTGTTTCTTAAGTTTTATTGTCCTGTTTTTGAATTTTTAGTGCTTTTAAACAATAGCTCCTGTCAAAGCAGAGTCTGGTGTAATGTCGGTCGCTCTAACGAAGACGGTTTGATATTAAGCTTTGTTTTTCGAGGCACGACGGCTCGTTTCACTTTCGAGCTGCAGAAAACAAACCATAAATTTGTATTTGAGTGGACGACGATGTGAAAATAAGCTGCACCGTGTATCACATGTGAGATTACAATTACAATTCAATTAGGCTTTCAGATCAGAATGGCTCTAATTATAATGTCCTTTACAAACAGCCTCTTTACAAGGGACATGTTTCAGAAGGAGGGTGAAGTGCAAAATACACTTCATAAAAAAATCTATATATATTTTCATGCCAGTGCTTATATTGTGCACCTTACAGGCCGGGTCATAATAACGAAATGTTTCTTCTAAGTGGGAACGTCGAATGAGGACGCTTGTTTGTTTCCTTGCTTCTTTCCGTCTTATTTTTCCTTCCTCCTTCCTTTCTTCCCTTACTCCTTTCTTTCCTTCCTTCCTTCTTTTTCCCTCCTCTTTCTTTCCTTCTTTCTTTCCTTTCTTTCCTTACTCCTTTCTTTCCTTCCTTACGTCTTTTTCCCTCCTCTTTCTTTCCTCCTTTCTTTCTTTCTTTCTTTCTTTCTTTCTTTCCTTCTTTCTTTCCTTTCTTCCTTCCTTCTTTTTTCCTTCTTTTTTCCTTCTTTCTTTCCTCCTTTCTTTCTTTCCTTCTTTCTTTCTTTCCTTTCTTATTTTTTCCTACTTTCTTTCTTTCCTCCTTTCTTTATTCTTTCTTTCCTTATTTCCTTCCTTCTTTTTTCGTCCTTTCTTACCTCCTTTCTTTCCTTCCTCCTTTCTTTCTTTCTTTCTTTCTTTCTTAACCTTCCTTCTTTTTTCCTTCTTTCTTTCTTTCTTTCCTCCTTCCTTTTTTCTTTCTTTCCTTTTCTTTCTTTCTTTCCTTACTTATTTCCTTCCTTCTTTTTTCCCTCTTTCTTTCATTCATTTCTTTATTCTTTCTTTCCTTACTTTTTATTTCCTTCCTTTTTCTTTCTTTCTTTCTTTCCTTCCTTCTTTTTTCCTTCTTTCTTTCTTTCCTCCTTCCTCCTTTCTTTCTTTCCTTCCTTATATCCTTCCTTCTTTTTTCCTTCTTTCTTTCCTTCCTTTTCTTTCTTTCTGACTAATCTTTGAGTGATCTATCAGGGTTTCCGTTAACCTCTTAACCCCCACCTGAACCAAGAACATTTTCCCCAGCGAGGCATTACCCAAATCTAAGAAATTCTTGGAAAATAAAGGGTAAAAAAAAAAACGAAAATGGTGACAAAAGCATCAGAAAGCATGTAAAAAAAAGCATGTAAATCAGTTTTGTAGGTCTTAGCTTTCAAATGAGGCGTTACTCTGGCCTATAGGCTGGTATGGGCGTCACGGTGGCACAGCGGTTAGCGCTCGTGCTTCACAGCTAGAAGGTCCCAGGGTTTGATTCCCACCTGGACTGGGCCTCTTGCATGTTCTCCCCGTGTCTGCATAGGTTTCCTCCAGGTACTCCAGTTTCCCGTACCACTAAAAACATGTACAATAGGATGAATGAGAGAGTGCGTATGGGGGACGACGGATGGAAATTAACAAATTTAAGGCCTTAAAGTCATTCACAAGCATTACATCAGATTCAAACTGGCATTAAACCTACATTTATTATAAAATCTCATTATTTTCTTGGAGACAGAATCCACAACTATTTTTACTGCAGACATTTGTCAAAAAACTATGGTCTTAAATTAATTCGGCTGAATGCTGTTATTAGATATTGTAGTAAAAATGTACCAAGGCTTCTGCAGGGCATTAAAAAGCAATTAAATTCAACTCAAACTGGAATTAATTTCTTACCTGCCTGAGCATTTTCTCCAAATCTAAAACCTTCTCATCTTTTGTAGTTTTTTTTTTTTAAACGTTTTTTTCATCGCTTTATTTCGTTGCATTTCTGGCACGTTTGTCGGTCGTTTGCCTCTTTTTCATCACATTTTTTGTTGCATTTTTGTCATGTTTTCTTAACTTTTTCCCTGCCTTTTTTTATGCGTTTCTGTCGGCCTTTTATCGCTTCATTTTGTTGCATTTTCATCACTTTTTTATTGTGTTTTTGTTGCTTTTCTGGCACCTTTTTGTGTGTAAATATGAGCGAGGTTTTGTCTAAACACAGAATGTTGTATTTTTTTATTTCTCTCCCGCTGTCAGTGTCTTTTCAGAAGCATTAGCAGCTTGTTAGTGACGAGCAACACAAATGGATCCTCAAATGAAAAGTCTGAGCAAGTTTTCCCTCCAAAAACACACAAAGTGAAGACGAGTTTCTCTAGATATGTGATGTAACGGCTCGTGTCGGCCTGTGAAAGTTGAGATTCTAAAAGCTAAAAAGAAAAGCATCAAAACAGCGAGAAAAAGAGGATGAAAACAAAACAAAAATGTGCTGGAAAAGCAACAAAAAATGTGATGAAAAGGCAACAAAAACATGAGAAAAACACGGACAAAAATAACACAAAAACGTGAGAAAAAACACAACAAAAAATGACGTGACAAAAAGTTTCCATCACTTTTGTAGGTCTTTCAAATGAGGCGTTACATTGTTGCTCTCCAGTCGAGAAGCTTTTAGATTTGGGTAAAGCCCAGTATTAAAAAAAATATGAATCTAAAAGGAATTCCGTGGAGTATGGTGCACCACAAGGTTCAATTTTGGGACCATTATTATTTATTATTTATATTAATGATTTTGCTTCTGTTTCTACGACCGCCTTTCCCGATCTTTTTGCTGATGATAAAAATAAAAAAATAAATAAAAATAAAAAGCCGACCTGGGGAAAATGCACTCGGTTAAGGCGGGTGGTTAGAGGTTAAAATATGTATTTGTGGAAGTGTCACAATTACGCTAATTTGGGCCAGGCTGGTCAGAGTCCAGGGCTGTTTTTTTTAGTCCCAGTCCGCCCCTGATTGGGAGTAAGACGTGGAGTTTGTCCTGGGAAGACCCGGTGTGTGTTGTAACTTTCTCTCGTGTGACTGTGGAAAACGGATTTGCGGAGAAGGGGGTACATATTTATCCAGCGCCGGCTACACTTCTATAAACTTAGATTAGCTCCCACTCGGCGCCCGCTGCTCCACAACTGCATTGTCTTGGTTACAGAGCAGCAGCAGGCTATAAATCCAAGGCGAGTTTATGTAAGGAACACTATGAAAACAAGAATAACATGGGAGATAAAAATGACAGAGCTCAGTAGTATAAAGCATAAAACAAACGTTATGAATGGAAATGATGCGAGATCAGAGGTGGCGGCGGGGAAAGGCTCGGCAAGTTTATTTGTGGAGCACGATTCGCACTCGAGGCAGTTCAATGTGATTTACAGGCACATAAAATTACAAGAAGGCAAGTAAAATCTATTAATATAATCGTTAATAAATCAAATTAAAGGCGAAGAGTGCGGTTGTCATATTCACAGCTGAAAAGAACTGAACAGAATCCTCCATGATTATATCCTGAACCTCTTACCACCCGCCCAAACCGAGTGTGTTTTCTACTTTCTGCCATAAAGTCCACGTCATCCGCCCTTCAGAATCTTCTCGTGGAAACGCAGGCATTCTGAGTGACAGAGAAGCTCTAGCGGTCATTCAATCAATCAAAGTTTATTTATGTAGCACTTTACAACAACACCAGGAGGACCAAAGTGCTTCACAGAAAGATAAACAATTTAAAAACACCACATGATTACAACCTAGACACAATTCAGTGTTCTCTAAGTATTAAAAGCAGAGAGTGAGAGAGAACACGCAGACTGAGGGGCAGGCTGTTCCACAGTTTAGGCGCGGCAACAACAAACCGTCATCCCACTGTTTGTCCTGGGACCTGGGCACGTCCAGAACCATTTGATTGGCAGACCGGAGAGCTCTGCTGGGGCGATGTACAGTCAACAACTGAGCAAGACCATGAAGAGTTTTAACAAGAAGCATTAAAGCAGAACTAAGTAACGTGTTTACCTTAATAAATCCTTTTCCGTAGTCCCTGTGGGGGTAATACATGTGTTTATGGGATGATTGGAGGGTCTTTCATCTCCCCCTGGTGTCTCTGTCCAGAAAACCATGTTTGCAACTTGACACTAATGGAATCACGAAGAAGAAGCTAACATGCTAACGGGCAAAGCTAACTGCGGGCTAGCGTCACGTTAACAGTATTTACAGCCAAGTTTGAGTGAAAAAATTATCTCCAGTGTATAATTGGATACACAATATCGCTCTCTCCCTTCGCCTTTTCTGTCGGCGTAGTATTTACTCTCCAAGACAAGTTGTTATAAGTTAAAAAATCGTAACTTGCTACGACACCTGCAGTTGCGCTTATGGCCTCAAGGGGCAAGAGTTGCTTAGTACTGCTTTAAAGAGGGGGTATTATGCTTTTTTCAGTCACATAGCACCAGTCTATATCACACTACAATGATGACCAAACCTTCTGTTGGTCTGTGAATGCAGTAAATTAGAATAACTGCCTTGTATAAAATGTCTCTCTCAAAATGGCTGTAGTGAATGTCTTGAAATAGGCCTCTGTCTCTTTAAGAACCTCTGACCCTTTCCGACACGCCCCCTCCACACGCTGTCTGTGGCATCAGTGGGGAGGGGGTTCTGCTGAGGAGCAGTGGTTGGTTACTCGGCTGGTGACGAAAGCTCGGAGGCGTCTCCAGGAGGTGGGGGCGTTCCTAGGAGGACTCAGGCAAACCTATCCCTAAAATGGCCGCCATCAGAGTTTTTACAGATTACTCAGAAATATGTGAATGTGCCAAGGCAACACTTCAGGCATGTTTTTAATGAGGGAATGACATAATAACATGATGTAAAGCTTGAAAAAGTAAATTTTGCATAATACCCCCCCTTTAACATTTTAAAATCAATCCGATTTTCAGGATTCATGTAACCATAGTTACATACGCAACTTTTGTTTTACCCACATCTAAAGCTTCTTGATTGGAGTTTATAGCTTATAGACCAGTGTAACGCTTCATTTGAAAGCTAGGACCTTCTAATCTAATCTAAACTGACTTTTTTGGATATTGACTTTTTTTGTGGCTATTTTCGTCCTTATTTCCTTCTATTTTTGTTGCTATTTTGACACTTTTTTCAAGAAGCTTTTAGATTTGGGTAAAGCCAAACTGGAGAAAATGTGCTCGGTTCAGGTGGAGGTTAGAGGTTAAACTCTAACATGTGACAGTGTTGAACTGTGACAGCAGCGCTTTATTGGGGGCTTGTATGAAAGACAAAAATCAGCAGATTTAAAAACTTAAAACAGTGCAAATCTGCAACATAAAACTTGTGACTGATTTTCACTGCGATGTTTTTCAGCTTCTGAGGCCGAGGAAGTTGTGGGAGGCTCATTTTAATTCTCTGACTGGGCTCTTTCCAATGCAAAAAACGTCTCCATCACTCGGCCAATATAGCCAATATTTTAAAATACGTACAGTATATATCGGTCAACCTCTACTTCCAAGTACCACCAGGCTTAGATCAAACCAAGACGCTCTAGAATAGAATGTTACTAAATTATGTCTAATCTGGGCCTAATCAACAGTCAACACGAACATAGCTTCAATACTTTGGCATAAATGAAAGTATCTCTCAACAAAGTATATATTTCCTCCGTCGGAGCTGTGTGTGTTGATACGGAGCTGCTGAACTTTGCAAAACAAATTTCAGATCTTCACATCTGACAATAAAGTATCTGCGTCTCTGATTAAAATAAGTCTTGCACCTGAAAATCCCGAAGCACCAAAGGTTGAAAACCACTAAAACATCCCACCTTTTCAGTTTTCACATTATGGTTATGAATGGGTACAAAATCCGCACACGGAGTTCCTCTTATAGTGAACTTAAGTCCAGGCGTCTCATTCGTCTCCGAAAGCTACCGTTCCTCGCCGTGTAATATTGAGATTTCCTGTGTTGTCTGGCGTTATTGATTCCTACATCGCCGCGTTTCTTCGCCTGAGCTGCTCCGGAATCTGTTTCTTGGCACTCCTCATTCCTCACCGGTTGTTTCTCGTTTCCCCCCCCCCGCAGACTCGCTCCTCGCGCCTTCCCCCCTCGCGGCCGCCCTGCACTCGGAGGTATATGTCGTCGCCGGCGCCGCGTGACTCCGGTTTATCCATTTATGAATCTTGTAAATAGCGGTTTTGTCGCCGACGGAGCGGATCAAACGCCGGAGTCCCAAAGTGCGCGAGCGGGGCCGCGTTGAAGACGGTTACGTAAGCTTCAAAAAGTAGCACCAGACGAAGTTTATTAATAATTGGTGGGCGACTGGCTGCTGTAGAGAGTGTTCTGTCCTATTTTTGACTCACTGGGAAGAGAACAGCGGCTCAGCAAAGGGTTTTCTTCCTTTTTATAGCATGGGTTTGGACTGCAATCAAATGGAATATCTTAAATTTTTCATATTTAGCAAATTGCATGGGGTAATTTACAGATAATCAATGTAATCCATCTGCTAGTTTAGCCATTTATCGTGTTTTTCAGTCTTTTCTTCGATGTTTGATGCCCCTTTATGTTAAAAAACAGGCCGTAAAATCCTAATACATCGCAGCTTTGCAGTGAAACGCTCCAATTCTCGTCCTGTTTATAATACGGAGGAGATTCTCTGTCCTTCTGTGTCTCGGCTGATGGAGACTGATGGCGCTCTGATGAGGCATTCTGCTCTGATAATATCCAATCAATCAAGACTCTTTCACTTTGGACCCGAGAAATAGAAGTAAAGTTTTGCTCACAAAGAAGCATTTAAGGTCAGTGGGGTTGGGCAGATGCTTGTTCAGTTAGTGTTTGGTTACGGTGTCTGCATACGTGCTTTTCAGCCATGTGATTTTTGTTGTGGCGGCCATTTTGAATACCGAAGTAGAATTATGCAGTACTACAACATGTTACAATATCTCTACTCAAAGACAGCAGATTGACGGCGACATTTTTATGTACTCGTAATCATTGCTCAAGAAGACCCAGAGACGCACGTGTATGTGAAGAAACCAGTGAGTCAGTGTTTAACATCTTAACTCCCGCCTGAACCGAGAGCATTTTCTCCAGTTCAGCTTTACCCAAATCCTGTGGGCCAGTGCAACGCCTCATTTGAAAGATCTACAAAACTCATCTAAATGGATCTTTCTCCTCACGTCATCAGATTTTTTTTCTTTTTGGGGGGGGGGGATATTCAACTCATTTTTGTCATTTTTTTGTCACATTTTTTGTAATTTTTTTGTCCATTTTTTGTCATTTTTATGCCTTTTTTTTGGCCATTTTTCGTCACATTTTTGTCACATTTTTTGTTATTTTTTTGTCAATTTTGTGTCATTTTTTTGTATTTTTTTGTCATTTTACTGTCACATTTTTGTCACATTTTTGTTAAAGTTTTCTCACTTTTTTGTCACATCTTCATCATTGTTTTTGTCTCAGTTCTGTCGCTATTTTCACACCTTTTTTCCAGAAGCTTTTGGACTGGAGTAAAGCCAAACTGGAGAAAATGTGCTCGGTTCAGGTGGGAGTTAAGGGGTTGAGCTGCTCAAGACGATAGCATGCTACCGGTTAGCATTTAGCTTCAACAGCTCAGCTCTGACCTCTCCAAGAGAAGGCCCCGAACCACAAAAATCTAGCCTTGGATACGACATGTGACAGAGGTCAGAGCTGAGCTGTTGCTGTAGTATTTCCTCAGTGTTCAGTGACAGTTCCTCAGTGACAGTTGGTTGAATCGACTGCCAACGGTTGAAGCTAAATGCTATTCGCTAGCATGCTAATGTCTTGAGCGGCTTAAACACTGACTCAGACTGAGACTGTTGACATGACAAGCTGTAAAAATCACAGAGAAAGGTTTTCTGTTTCCTCTTTGATGTGTTAATGATGAGATGACAGCATCAAAACTTGCATTCAAAGATATAAGATTTTCTTTCTGTCAATATAACCGATACTTCTTTTATTACATTCATTATGTCTTCTTGAGTAACAAATTTTAGTTTTTTGGTTTCTTTTTGAAAGACACTAGGTAAAAACAAACAAAGCCATTCAAATACCTTACGCGTTTCGACGGACAAGGAACTACTTCCGTCTTCGTCAGAGGCGTCTCCCGACGTGCATGATGCGTCTCTTATTGGGATGTTGTTCTTCCCAGGCGTGGCCACACTGACATAAGCAATAAACCTGTCAGTGTGGCCACGCCTTCCGCCGCGTGTTGGTCTTTCAAAAAGAAACCAAAAAACTAGAAATATAACCGATAGTAAGGGCTGTCATGATAATTACTATATCGACTTATTGTTCAATAAATAAAAGATCAACAATACATTTGGGCCGACAAGTCACCTCAAGTCACAAACGCCAGCGTGTCGACTTTTCAAAATGTGTTTAATCTTGAAAATTACAAGTGCTTTCTCAAGATATAGACATTTTAATTTGGATTTAAAGTCTAATTAATATTTAATTGCCAAAACATTCAAACTATATATATTTTAAATAAACAGTCTATGTACAAAATTACCGGGACAGCATTTTAAGGAAGGGGGCCCAGGGGGGCGACTTAAAAAAAAAGAAAAAAATGAAACAGTCTTTTTAAACATGAGCTGCTTTTCCTTGTAGTATGAAATATAAATATGAAATATTATTTTTATTTTTGTTAGTATCTGGCAGTTTTTCTGTCAGTGGTTCCCCTTGTAACGCCCCAGACCCTGTATACTCGGATTCGCCCCTGCTCAAAGTAGATTCCGTGTAGCCTTCAGTCTGTAAACTTTGTGTGAACGAATTAAAACATCGAAAAGCCCCGAGATTTCTGTTGATCAATCAGCTCTTGCATCGTGGTTCTGGAGGCTCCGTCTGCGCTGTAGGTCCAGCCCATTGTTTCAAACGTTTTCCTGTCCGTAAATCTCCTCCTCTTCACTGTCTTTAGAAAACTTTTAATGCATCCAAAGAAACACGTCGTATTTCCTCCTGCCTTTTCGTGCTGTATTGATCGCTGTATTGACGTCAGACTCGAGTCAAGTCATTTGACTCGAGTCTCCCACCTCTACATTTGGGGACTCGATATTTATCGTCTGTACATTTATTAACATTCCCCCCTATTTTTCTTTCTGTAAAAATTGAGGCACATTATAGTTCAAGTTTATTGCGGCTTGTGTGGTATTTTAGGATGTGATGATGCACTTTTAGAACAAAAGTTTACTGTCGTTTTTATGCCTGAGAGTTGAGCATCATTCGAGTCAATGACATCGTTTATCGAGATACTTTCCTGCCTCAATATATCGAACTTCAAATCTGTTATCGTGACAGGCCTACAGATAGTACCTAAACCTTTTTCCTGATACCATACTATCGTTTAATGGTACCCAGCCCTGATCCCCAGAGCTTGAGCTTTTTCTCTTGTCTGAAATGGAGTTTAAACCGTCTAAAGAAGTGCAAAAACCTCTAAGTGTGCAGCAGCTTTTAAGTTATACTGATGGTTTGTGAAATGCTTTGTGTAACTTGTGTCTTTCAAAAGCGCAATACATTTAAATGATCTTCTCTGCAACGAAGGGAAGATTATTAGTCTTTGATTTGCGAAGGCTTAATTGCAAATGAATTACCCTATACTTCTGGGTCTGTGCTTAGTCCATCATTGAAGTCTTTTCCGTCTTGACTTTGTTGCCAAATTCTCTATTCATTATTCATGAAAAAATCCCCCTGCGCATAAAGATGAACTTAATAGAAAAAAAATGGCCGGCCCAAAGTTGGACAAAGCCCCAAATCCCTGAGTAGCCTTCCTCCTCCTCCTCCTCCTCCTCCGCTCGTCCTTGACACGGTAAACTCTGGGTCAGGCCTGAGCTGAGAGCGGAGCAGCCCGGTCCTCCTCGTCCTCTGCTGGAGCCGCTGCCGAGTCCTTGAACCGTGGTTTAGACTTGGTTTATCCCTCTGCTGGAGAAAGCCGGGCGTGATGTGAGCCGCCTGAGAGGGAACGCGGTCGGATCACGGGGTTTTACGGCGTCTGCTACAGCTGCACGTGGGCGAGCTGTCGTCCCCAAGATCAGCTTTAGGATTCCAAAAAGAAAATCAGGGCAACTGCAAGCACATAATTCATCACTTTTCTAAGGAGATTACACACACATCGCTTAAAAACAGGTTTCACTGTTTCCTTCTTGGTGTTTTTGAGTCCAGACTGACTGATGGTCAAGCCTTAGAGTGACGGCAATAAAATGTAACCAAACCAATATTGTACAAAACTATACTAATGGGCTTCAACAAGAGGTACTTGGGGTCATCTTAGACTTGATCATTTTAATAAGAGATCATTTTAGTATCACATTTTAGGTTCGTTTTGCCAGACACTAAGGTTAGAGATGTTAAAGATCTTTTACCTTTACATGTTTCAGCCGCCATCTGCAGGTAAAGGTAAAAGATCTTTAACATCTCTAACCTTGGTGTCTGGCAAAACGAACCTAAAAAGTGATACTAGAATACAAGTAGACACAATGAACGTTACGAAGTTTAAGAGATCATTTTATTGAGGTGTACTTTATTAAAGGGATATTTCAGGATTTTTGACATAGGGCCTCATTTCCTAGTTTTCCAGAGTGTTGCTCATTTCTGGAGATATTTTTTTTTTTGTAATTCATGCAGTTCTTATGTTTGAAGAGTTTCGTGGCGCTAGGCTAGTGCTTGGCTAGTGCATTTCTATGGTATCAGCTAGCCTGCATTAAAAACAGTCTGACCCGCTCCACAGTGCACCTGAGGCAAATCACTGATAACACCAGACTAACCATATAAATGTCTGTGTCCATAGAATCATGTTTGGAATATAACTGACCTGCATCACATGAATGATCGCATTTTGAGGGACTATTTTCTAGCAGATCACTCCGCCGCCGCGTAGCTTATACAACCACGAAGCTGATGCTGCTCAAAGATAAGGTATTTTAAATGCAAAATGGTTAAAATTACTCTATGGACACAGACATTAATATGGTTAGTCTGGTGTTATAAGTGATTTGCCTCAGGTGCTCTGTGGAGCGGGTTAGACTGTTTTTAATGCAGGCTAGCTGATACCATAGAAATGTGCTTGCCTTACACTAGCCTAGCACCACGAAACTCTTCAAACATAAGAACTGCATGTATTACAGAAAAAAAAAATCACTCTGGATAACTAAGAAATGATGCCCTATGTCAAAAATCCTGAAATATCGCTTTAATATAGAAGGTGCAGTTACACGTATGGCCTGAGGTGGCAGTGGTGAGTATAAAACGGCTAACTTGCATCTCGCCCCTTTAAACCAAAGTCTGTTAGTGGGATCATGGGCTCCAGGGCATCAGCTCGAGGAGACTGGGAGGTTCCACACAGGAGAACCTCCTTTGTGCTGGAATAGTCTCCCTTTATCAGTCAGAGAGACTCCAACTCTGGACACTTTTAAAGCACATTTTAAACAGTGGCTAAAGGAAAACCAGGCCTGTGAACACTTTTAGTTGTTATTGCATTTGTAGTGATTTGTAAATTGTAAATTGTGTATGTGTTGCCTGCCTAGGGACTACAGATGGAAACTAGCACCCCGGCTATAATCTGATATATTTACAGTGCTTATGTGCAACTGTTCATTAATATGCATTGTCCCTATCAAATAAATAAATAAGATTATTGCCTGCAAAAAGCGTAGTAGCATTAGACACCCACTTTTGGTCTATATTAGGACTATTGTCTCTTTCTATTCCCGGGTTAGTTTGGCTTGGTGCCTGTTGTAAGATTAGATATTTCATTTAGTGGTACTTTGTGTGAAAACTGCTTTAGAGTTTCCAAAACGCTGCATAAATCGTTCCATTTATTTCGCTGCTGTCTTAAGCAATAGTTGGACAGTCTCCTTGATTCTGTACTTTTTCCTCATAGATAATTCTTTAAACAATTTGCCTTTATTTACACCCGAGCCAACGTTCCCCCACAAAAACACAGGGTTTGCTTTGTTTTATTCGTAGCAAATGCGTGTCCGTGTTGACTTGCGTTTTGAGCCTCGGTTCCAGCCTTTGAACAGACTCCCGGGCCGCGCAGATGGAAACGTGCTGTTGCTTTGAGCAATTTCCATTGAAAATCTTTAAGTTGATATTGAACAGGGAATAAGAGAAAATCTAACGGGACACAGGCCAAGCACAATGCAGCAGCTACCGTCTGTTTTCACTCTCCCACCGTCACTGATTGAAGCGAAGTTAAAGAGCTGCTGTTTGTTTCTGAAAGTGTTCTGAAATCGTCTTATTGACCTGGTCTGTCTGCCATTAATTTCACTGATTACACATTCGTCTGGTCTGTGGAGGAGCTGCCCACACAGTTTCCAGTCAAACGTGAGTTCTAGGGCTGCGTAGGTTTGGATAAAATAAATAAATTGATTCAAATAATTTCAACCTTTTTGGCCAAAACAAAACATTTGATGAATGAGGAGTAGAGGAGAGTAAGCAGCTACGTTAGCCTTTAATAAAATATGAGCTTTCCATTTCTATTAAACGCTTAAGGCACTATTCATAATTTTCAGACATACATAAAATGATCCCTGCACTTCAGCATAATGGATTAGTAAAGTCAAACATAAAAGTTTCAGTTTATGGGACCGAGGTGCGACTCCACCGCAGCTGTTCCCGTAAAGAGTTGAGCTACAGCTTCAGGTTAAACAACGTAGAAGTGAAATAACTCCAGCCCAAGAGCCGCATATCGGTGTTTACTTCCACGGAAAAGTGCCGGGTTAGTCCTGTTGTGTTGTGATTCTGGAGATGCAGCGTGTAATGATGTTGTTTTGAGCCTGACGGAGATCCTCACAGCAGCGAGAGGCTCACTCTGAGACGAGACAGTGAAGACCGGCTAATAACCCACATTAAATAGTCCCTGTAGTTTGGCATATCTAGTGAGTTTAGTAAATAGGGCTGGGTGCCGTTAAGCGGTACCTACTTGGTGCCGACCGGAAAGGGGGCGGTATCGAAAAACTAAAAGCCTGAACTCATGAGCAGCTTCAGCGCAAATGCAGAAGCGAAGCTATTCACCTTAATCCCCCCCACACACTTTTGCCACTTTTTGCCTTGTCTCGGCACCTCGTTGTCCAGACGCTTCCGGAGCGCGAAGCCCGTTCATTTTAACGGAGAACGAGGGAAAATATTCTCCGCTCAAATCTGATGTTTAGTCGATTGATTTGTGTAAAATGGCCAATGTTCACTTGCACCAACATGTCGACACTGCAGCGTTTCTCTGTGCAGCCTGAAAACGGCTTTGCTTTTGTGTAGTGACTGATTTTATGTGGACTTCTCCAGTCCCATGTTAACACATAGGAGAAAAGGGGCACAATTCATGGCTGCGCCCACGCGAGCCTCCGGAATGAGGTGAATAACTTACTAACGCTTCAGTCATTATCAGGGATGGCAGAGCCGCGGTCTGAGCCAGGACTAAACCAGGACTGTGTCCTGCGTTCTTCTCCGAGACTTACAGTCCTGGTTAAAAACCAGGAATAAACCAGGAATGAATAGGAAACTAGAGCTCTTAGACAAAGAGAAAAGCAGTGATATTATGGTGTGACAACGAGAAACACATGGGCTTTAGCTTTAGCCCCAGAGCCTGAAGTTACTGTTGTTGTTAGTAAACTCCAGCTGCACCAAATGGCAGCAAGAACATTTGGAATCAAAGATTGTCTCTGGAGCGCTCACTCTGCATTAGCCATTTTTGGAACAGTTATGGTACATTTTCAGTGACAGAGTGAGCGCTCTTACTATGTAACAGATCTTTGACGTGTGAGGTACTTTCACTTTGTCGAACAGCGCAGTGTGTTTAGAAAAGTTGACCTGAAAGAAAGCGGTCCTGAAGTGGATCTGGTCTGTCTCTTTTTATCACGGCTTTAGTGGGAATTCTGCTCAAAACATGAATTTACAGGTGATGCTGCTGCTCCTGTTTTCTGTTGTGTTTGTGCTGTTTGTTCTCCTGAACGATTTATTTAATTTGTATGCACATTATTTTAACTCAATTAAAACAACATAGGTGTCAATAAAGTACCGAAAAGAAGTTATCGTCAAAGTAGTGGTATGGGAAAAAAAACAAACGGTACCCAGCCCTGTTTGTAAATGAAAAAAACCTTTGTTATAAAACGTTTCGTTTGTGCGACCGTGGTAAATGTTCTCACATAAACCCCTGTTAAGATGTGGTCACTGACTCAAACCCTCTCAGCGACCAGGATGAACAGCCTTTGCTGAACTTTCTTATAAACACAGTCAACATGTTTGTTTAATGTGAAAGAGTTTTCCAAAAAGTTCTTATATCTGAGTCCACCTGCTCTACATCATGAAGTGCTTCGAACAGTGCATGTGACGCTTCAGCTTCCTTTGGCTGGTGAAGCACATTTCTTTTGTCTTGTTTGTATTTAGCTGGAGTTCACTGTCCTGAGACATTACATGACAATTCTTGCACTTGTGAAATGAAAGAAAACTAACACAATCCTGACCTGACAAATCACATCATTGCAAAGTCCTCCCTCCTCAGTTATATAGACCTTTTGTTATTACGACAGTATTGTTGCACTGCTCAGACTTCATGTCACTCGTGGGCTCCTCTTCTAAAGTAAGATATTCTGTTCCTGCGCCTCGTCAGCCTGTTAGCTCGCGTCCCGGAGGGTTTGGGTCTACGGGGAGGTGACATGACGCCACAGGCTGCCGTCGAAGTCTCAGCGTGTACAGCACTGATCTGACGTCTGCTTTGTGTCTCCTTCAGATCGGGACCGGGTTTAAGGACGAAGACTTGGAGCAGCACTACAAGTTCTTAAAGGTAAAGTGTCTCTCAGTGTAAAGCGCTCTGTGGACGATGCAGAAGAGGTGAAAATGACATGTTGCGACAGCCTTTATACTATATTTTTACACAGGTTTTGAAGGGAAAATGGCAAACATTGCTCTCCCAGGCCCGGGTGACAAACACATTTTCAATAGACTTTTTTCAGAATCAGAATAACAGTTGTTTTTTTGGCCATTGTTAGTGAAGAAGAAGCCTCTGAGTGTATGTGCCATATTCCCCAACCCTCGAGTATTTCTTCATGTGCAACCACTTTTGTTGTGCTGGCACAAATTTAAGAGTAATAATTTAAAAAGATTCTGCGCAAGACAAGCTGTATAAAAGTGACAAATTACATGTTAGTGTCACCACAGCTCAGTCACTGTTTTAACACATCGAGTGCCAAAAACGGAAAAACCTGTTTTTTAAATTTCTAAACTAGACACTCTAATACACCTTATGTGTGATTTTGGTTCCTCAGTGATGGACAGCAGTGAAATAAATGACGAAATCAATGATGAAAAGTCACAATCTGGACATTTTATATTATTGCGTTTCTTTAGTCTGAGGGGGCTGGTGTTGCGTAGTGAACAGCTGTAAACCCGACACTTCTCTCGCTCTCTGGAGCAGCTTCCCATAGAAAGATCGACACAGTTGAGATTTTAACATTCCTCTTTTAAATGTTTAAAGTCGGTTCAAGGACGACTGAGAAACATCCTGTGAAAGTCTTCAATCCGAGAACCAGGCTGTTTAAATGCACACGCCATAAAAAGAGATCGAGAACACAATGTTTCAAAACGTGTCAACAAAGTTGTACTTGAGAATTGACTTGAAACTAATTTATTTAGGCATTTGCCTCTTCCATAATGTTAGTGTCCGTCTAGAGAGGAGAGAGAAGGAGAGGAGTTAAAGGGATATTTCAGGATTTTTGACATAGGGCCTCATTTCGTAGTTATCCAGAGTGTTGCTAATTTCTGGAGACATATATATTTTTTGTGATTTATGCAGTTCTTCTGTTTGGAGAGTTACGTCGCGCTAGGCTAGTGCTAGGCTAGTGCATTTCTATGGTATCAGCTAGCCTGCATTAAAAACAGTATGACCCGCTCCACAGAGCACCCGAGGCAAATCACTTATAACACCAGACTAACCATATAAATGTCTGTGTCCATAGAGTCAGTTTAACCATTTTGCATTTAAAACACCTTATATTTGAGCAGCATCAGCTTCGTGGTTGTATAAGCCACGCAGCGGCGGAGTGATCTGCTAGAAAATAGTCCCTCAAAATGCGATCATTCATGTGATGCAGGTCAGTTATATTCCAAAAATCGACTCAGCCACTAGCCTAGCGCCACTCGACTCTCCAAATATAAGAACTGCATGAATTACAAAAAAATATCTCCAGAAATCAGCAACACTCTGGATAACTAGGAAATGAGGCCCTATGTCAAAAATCCTGAAATATCCCTTTAAAAAAAAAAAAAAAAAACACTTTTTCAAGCTTTACATCATGTTATTATGTCATTCCCTCATTAAAAACATGCCTAAAGTGTTGCCTTGGCACATTCACGTATTTTTGAGTAATCTGTAAAAACTCTGATGGCGGCCATTTTAGGGATAGCTTTGCCTGAGTCCTCCTAGGAACGCCCCCACCTCCTGGAGACGCCTCCGAGCTTTCGTCACCAGCCGAGTAACCAACCACTGCTCCTCAGCAGAACCCCCTCCCCACTGATGCCACAGACAGCATGTGGAGGGGGCGTGTCTGAAAGGCTCAGAGGTTCTTAAAGAGACAGAGGCCTATTTCAAGACATTCACTACAGCCATTTTGAGAGAGCAATTTTATACAAGGCAGTTATTCTAATTTACTGCATTTACAGACCAACAGAAGGTTTGGTCATCATTGTTGTGTGATATAGACTGGAGCTATGTGATTGAAAAAAGCATAATACCCCCTCTTTAATGCATTATCTCCGAATCTAGGAAAAAAAATCAGTGATTTTGATCAAAATTAGCCTCTGTTTAGCTTAGATTTCTCAGGAACCGAGGGCAGATGGGTGGAGCTATTTCAGGTTAAACCCTTTTTCTTTTTCCCGTCATATAATCTTTAGTTTGTGAGACATTCAAAAGTGTAAATAGCAGCTTCACATTCCCGCGTATACCTCACACTGTCATTCCCGGCACAAATTGTCTCGTTTTGGAGGCGAGCGCGGCCGCAGTGCGACGTCTCCGAGGCCCATTTCCACTTTTACAATCATCAATCTTCCATTTAATTCTCCCTTTCATTTCGTTTTGTTTGACATAAATGAAATATCCGGCTCTGGAATGAGACCGGCACGTCCCTAATGTGCCCTGGCAATTTTAAACACCGCGTTTACTTTTGGACACGTCGCCTCCTGGGTTTTTATACACTTTGTTCTCGTCAAAAAACGCTCCCAAACCGGAATATGTGGCAGTTCGTGTGACGTCACCGCCGCCGCAGAGGCACTTCTCCGGAATTCAGCTTCTGTGCGATGGAGATTTTAAAGTAGGTGTTATATCAAATCTCCAAACAAGCTAGTTTTCCATTAGACAGCGTTGCACTTTCCACATGATTTAAGCAAATGTAAAGCCTGGTTTCTAATGTTTTGGAACTTTCTACAGCGAGACATTACTCCTGTGATAACGGCAGGGTTTGGAAATCTCGTATATTAATGAGGGCCGGAGTTTGATTGACAGGCCGTTAGCATTAGAGCTACACGTCACACCAGGGCTGAATCTACAGTAAAGATCCCGCCCCTTATGCCCTTTTTAGGAACATGCTCCGTCACAGCAGGGGAGGAGGAGTCTATAAATCCGCCATGATTTCCCTTTGGAACGTGGTCATGATGGTAAATGCCTTGGGTAGGGACGCACCGATACCACTTTTTTCTAAAACCTACACGAGTACTTTGATTTAGTACTTGCCGATACCGAATACTGATGCGAGTACAAGGCATTTTGTTGTTGACTGTTTGAAGTTTATAGACTGACATTTTCACAGCAGATCAGTAATTAGTTAATTTACTCATTTACATTTCCTTCAGTAAAGTAGACTCCACTTTTAAGAGAAGTTATATCATAATTGAACAGATGCCATTTCATTTTTTTCATTTTTATTGCTCTGTCCATCAGACAGAACAGCTCATGTCCAAAAGCTCCTCAATGCCTGTGCTTTATTCATGTATGTATTTTATTTACCAATAGCATTGAGATGTTACTTATTACTGCAGATAAATGGTCTCTTTTCTCCTTTACTTCAGCTCCGTGTGGATTTTCTCGTGTGTTTATAGAAACTTATCCAGTAGCTTAACATTTGGATTGTTTTTCTGCAGCTCATTTTAGCTCAATATAAACATGCTGTATCTTTTTAATTTGGATTTTCTGAGGACTTTTTAGTTGCTGGGTTAGTTTTTCAGATGAATAAACCCCTTGACATAAAACAGCGGAAAAATCGGCAGAACTATTAACCTCGAGTTAGCGGCTAGCCTAGCAACATTAGCCTGTATCTTGTGAACTCTGCAGACTCCACGCTGCAGCGCTAACAACATTTAGCTCTGGTTAAATCCAGCACAGACTCTGATTTAGGGAGTGTCGTCTGTAATGAAGTCAGCTCTCTGTGGAATATTGGATTTACACTAAAGAATTCTACAGTTTGTTGTTATTTTCTCTCCTCAATGGAGAGCTGTGTCCTGTTGGAGCGCCCGCCACAAGTCAAGTGGCATCGGTTTCTGGTATCGGGACCTCATTAAGCCTCATTAAGGAGTACGAGTATGATGGTATCGGTATCGGTGCATCCCTAATAACTGACCAGAGTTGACGGGTGGCTAAGACCAAGCTAACAAAAGAGCATCAAAAGTGACAAATTATCTTTGAAATGAGGCGTTCCGCTGGGTAAAGCTTTTAGATTTCGCTACTGCCAAACTGGAGGTGGGGCATAAGAGTTTCAAGTTTCAAGTTTAATGGTTTTGTATAGCCCAATATCACAACAGAAGTCGCCTCACAGGGCTGCACCAAACATCAAGGCAATAAAACAGAGCAATAAATATGACAATTAAAAGTTCAGGTAAATATAATGGCAAATATAATGTCCAATAGGAGGTAGCGACGAGCGGCGTGGGCGTCCCCCGTCCTTAGACTCTCCAGCACGGCAAGGAAAAACTCAAAAACCCGGCAGGAGAAAAGAGAAACCTTGGGGAAAACCACAGAAGGAGAGATCCACTCCCATGGACGGACAGGCTATAGAGACCCAGGGCCGAAGGATCCCTCAGCAGACGGGCCAAGATCACAGACCGTCCAGTCCTCAGATTCCAGAATGCAGGGTTCCTCCGTTCACCCAGGTTCCTCCGTTCGATCGACGAGGTTAAAGCTTTTAGAGATAAGGCAAACATTCAATCCTCCCGTCTTTACACCAGTTTGTAAGTAAAGGCGCTTTGCTATTTAAAATAAGTCCACCCACCGCTGTGTCGTCGGTAAATGGTGTTGAGAATTGTTGTTGGATTCTGTGCCTGTCCTAATGACGGCAGTGAGAGCTTTGTACAGTTCGCTCCTGCCGTCTCCTCAAACCTATTTCCGTCCGTAATCAGCAGAACGTTTAAAATATTTCCCCCGACAAATTGCCCCTGAAGGAAGGGGACACCCTGCTTGTTTTAAAGTCCAGGACTGACTGGCGCCGTGTCTAAACAATGTGCGTTCGGAGTAACGGCGTGGGCGTGCACCGGCGGGGGATAATGAATTGCTTTTTCAATTTACTTTTGAAGAGGTCGGTTCCAGAGCGACGGAGCGTTCCTGCAAATTGACAAGTGCGTTTGAAAATGATAGCTGTTGTGGCAAAGTCAAATCATCCGCCGACTTTTTTTTTTTCTCATCCCGTTACTTTTTCTCCGAGGCGCGGTTTTGACAGAACGGAGGCGGATTTTTTTTTTGGGGGGGGAGGGGGAAACACATGCATTTGTCAGCGCTAATTGATGAGGTTGAATCCGCTTCTTGCTGCAGTGTGTTCGGAATAATTTGTTATGTCAATAGTCGGGTGTCGGCACAAGTTGGAGAAGCGGAAACTGTAATTTCTACTGAGGCTGCGTGAGAAAAACATCTGGGGATTTACAATTAGTTTTGCGATTTTTGTTTAAAAGTGAAGATAAAGTGGATAGTGTTCGTTAAAGTGGACGTACTGTGCTCCGTTTTTGGCTCATGAACCTCCATTAAAGGGGCTAGATGCAAGTTTGCGATTTTATGCTCACTACTGCCACCTCAGGTCATAAGTGTAACTGCAGCTTCTATATTAAGCTCGTGCGTGACGGCACTTCAGACCCGAATTAACACCTTTGTGAGTGACAGTGCAGGATTTTAGAGGCAGTTGTGGTGAACAGGTCTGAGCTCATTCTCCACATTAGGACATGGCTGGAACATGTAGGAGGAGGAAAATACTTAATTTTAACATTTTTAAACTCTGTATAGCATCTTTAAAGCAGTACTAAGTAACGTGTTTACCTTAATAAATCCTTTCCGTAGTCCCTGTGGGGGTAATACAAGTGTTTATGGGATGATTGGAGGGTCTTTCATCTCCCCCTGGTGTCTCTGGCCAGAAAACCATGTTTGCAACTTGACTGCCACCGGTGCGGAGAAAGCAATACACACTAATGGAATCACGAAGAAGAAGCTAACAGGCTAACGGGCAAAGCTAACTGCGGGCTAGCGCCACTTTAAACAGTATTTACAGCCAAGTTTGAGTGAAAAAAAAATATCTCCATTGTGTAATTGGATGCAAAGTAACCCTCTCTCCCTTCGCCTTTCCTGTCAGCGTAGTATTTACTCTCCAAGACCATTAATAAGTAAAAAATTCGTAACTTGCTACGACACCTGCAGTTGAGCTTATGGCCTCTAGGGGGAAGAGTTACTTAGTACTGCTTTAAGGCACTTTGACAGAGCAGCAGGAGAAAGAAACGACCGAAGTGAAGAAGATTGCTCCTCAGGGTTTCCTCAAGGCTATAAAGATTCAATTCAAACTGGAATTTAAAGCAGTACTAAGTAACTCTTGCCCCAAGAGGCCATAAGCGCAACTGCAGGTGTTGTAGCAAGTTGCGATTTTTTAAAAGTTATTAATTGTCTTGGAGGGTAAATACTACGCTGACAGAAAAAAAGCGAAGGGAGAGAGGGATATTGTACATCCAATTATACAATGAAAAAAAAAAAACTTTTTTGTAATTCATGCAGTTCTTACATTTGAAGAGTTTTGTGGTGCTAGGCTAGTGCAAGGCTAGTGCATTTCTATGGTATCAGCTAGCCTGCATTAAAAACCTTGTGACCCGCTCCACAGAGCACCTGAGGCAAATCACTTATAACACCAGACTAACCATATAAATGTATGTGTCGGTAGAATAATGTTTGGAATATAACTGACCTGCATCACATGAATGATCGCATTTTGAGGGACTATTTTCTAGCAGATCACTCCGCCGCTGCGTCGCTTATACAACCACGAAGCTGATGCTGCTCAAATATGAGTTATTTTAAATGCAAAATGGTTAAAATTACTCTATGGACACAGACATTTATATGGTTAGTCTGGTGTTATAAGTGATTTGCCTCAGGTGCTCTGTGGAGCGGGTCAGACTCTTTTTAATGCAGGCTAGCTGATACCATAGAAATGTGTTAGCCTAGCACTAGCCTAGCGCCACGAAACTCTTCAAATGTAAGAACTGCATGAATTACAAAAAAAAAAACCTCCAGAAATCAGCAACACTCTGGATAACTAGGAAATGAGGCCCTATGTCAAAAATCCTGAAATATCCCTTTAAAGTGACGCTAGCCAGCAGTTAGCTTTGCCCATTAGCCTGTTAGCTTCTTCTTCGTGATTCTATTAGTGTGTATTGGTGGCTCCGGTCCGGTGGCAGTCAACTTGCAATTGTGGTTTTCTGGCCAGAGACAAAAAAACACAATTGCAACCAGAAATGTGTAGCTCTCAAATGGATCCAGCTCATAAGTTGTTAAAATGAAACAAAATCCACCAATCCCCACGGCAAAGACGCACAAAAGTATCCAGTGAAACAATACGGTACACAGAAACCAACAAAAAGCAGCTGTACCGAGAGAGAGGGAAGTTGCTGCCTATTTACACGTCGCTATACTGTTACATTTTGCACAGATTTAGTTGATGAAAGTCGTGTTTTTTAAAGCGTTGAGAGCCAAAGTATCTGCTCTAATATTCAGTACCAGTGTCGGATCAGTGCAACCCTAAAATTAACATGAAAAAGCATTCAATTTAACTCACTTCTACCTGTATAAACCCTGACTGTATTCCTCCTAGGAAACGTTATAAAAGGCTTTACAAGCTCCTATGAAAGAAGACTCGTATTTAAGCCTAATTTAATACAGAATAATTGTATTTCAGAGCCTGTTTGTCGTGATCTAAACTGGATCAGTAACAGGGACATTTTGTTGCCTTCACGTTTTTCCTCGTTCATATTCATCCCGGTTTCTCGTCACTTCTCCAGAGTAAATCGCCCGTCACCGCCTCGCTCTCTCCAGCCTCCCCATTTCGCCAAACACCGCTGTGCTCCCTCCTTAAGTAAAAGGTTAAAAGTTTTGTGAGGAAGTGCTTGGAGCTGCAGAATAGCGGCGGAGGGTCTGATTGAGAGACCACTGTAATGTTTTCCCCCCTGTGTGGACTAATAGGAGCGGCGCAGTGGAGCTCCGTAATGAAGCCCGGGGTGAAGGTGATGGATGGGGCTTTGAGCAGGAACAGCGCGGCCCGAGCTGCTACAAGCCTCCGGACTCTTAACACGGAGAGGGTTCTGTGCAGGGGGGGAGGCAGAGGGGCGGGAGGGGGGGGACAGGGTGACATTATTGGGGATTATTAAAACACTTTTCTACTGACAGTTTTTAACACGTTTTTAGAGATTACCGGTTATGAACTTCTTTAAAGCCGTACCAACTGACTCATTCCCCTAGAGGCCATGAGCGCAACTGCAGGTGTCGTAGCATGTTGCGTTTTTTTACTCATTTATTTTGTGAGAGTAAATACTACGCTGACAGAAAAGACAAAGGAGAGAGAGGAATATTGTTCATCCAATTACACAATGGAGATCAATTTTTTCACTCAAACTTGGCTGTAAATACTGTTTAAGTGGTGCTAGCCCACAGTTAGCTTTGCCTGATAGCCTGTTAGCTTCTTCTTCGTGATTCTATTAGTGTGTATTGAGGCTCTGGGTCGGTGCAATTGTGGTTTTCTGGCCAGAGACACCAGGGGGAGATGAAAGACCCCAAAATCATCTCATTAACACTTGTATTACCCCAGAGGGATGACAAGGATTTATTGCTTAGTTCTGCATTAAATAAATACCGAAGCATTAAGAGTCATTGAATGAATTGTGCTAAAATGAAGGCCTTAAACGTTGTGTGAATGTAGAACTGACATCAAAGAGTCCAGTGTTGTTTTCATCAGACTATTACAAAATCATTACGTTGTTGCACCTTTATTTGTTGTTCTCTCTCGCAGTCGGGACAGGAATAGTTGCCAAATAGCAGAAAATTGGAATGGTTGCGGTAAAGTTGTAATGCAGCACTGATTTTGCAGAGTTTGCTTGATTTTGCAGAGTCGCGAAATCCTGGAGGGGACTGTCTACAGCCCCAGAGGAACAGTTATTGAGAAGAAAGAAAAATCACAAGAATGCCCAAAACGAGTAAACCTATTCTTTTTAGTTCGACAGTGAATTTAAAAATAAAAGAGGCAGATACGAGACCTTGCTCCTCTCATTTGGGCAATAAGAAACAATGTATGGGAAAACTGTACAAATCAAACTTGAAAAGTTGAGCAGTAGATTACTGATATAAATATGAAGAAAAATATATAATTTAATTGAATGATTTCACATCAAAATCAGGCACAGGTTATGAGTAGAGAGGGAAAAAATGCCTATATTTTCTGTGAACCAGTCAAGATAGAGCCTTGGGAAGAGAAAGAAACTTTGAATATGGAAGCCGACTATTGGTACGACATTTCGTACACAAGGCAACTCAATGCGCCTAAAACATGACGAGATGTTTGAGTTTACGTTGACGAGACTCTCTCTCTCTCAGCGACTGGTAGCGATGTCACAGGACAGTTTTGTCCCCAGTTAAAGCAGTACTAAGCCAAGGTCTTGGCTTTCAAATCAGGCATTAAAGCAGTACTAAGTAACGTGTTTACCTTAATAAATCCTTTTCGTAGTCCCTGTGGGGGTAATACAAGTGTTTATGGGATGATTGGAGGGTCTTTCATCTCCCCCTGGTGTCTCTGGCCAGAAAACCATGTTTGCAACTTGACTGCCACCGGTGCGGAGAAAGCAATACACACTAATAGAATCACAAAGACGAGCTAACATGCTAACTGCGGGCTAACGTCACTTTAAACAGTATTTACAGCAAAGTTTGAGTGAAAAAAAAATACTTCCATTGTATAATTGGATGCACTGTAACCCTCTCTCCCTTCGCCTTTCCTGTCAGCGTAGTATTTACTCTCCAAGACAATTAATAAGTTAAAAAATCGTAACTTTCTACTACACCTGCAGTTGCGCTTATGGCCTCTAGGTGGAAGAGTTACTTAGTACTGCTTTAAATACTGTAGCATAGGTCTGTGCAATTAATCAAAATCCAATTACAATTTTGATTATTACACTAAACAATTACAAAATTAGCATAGTCGGACAAAAAATATATATATTTTTTTTTTGCAAAGCAGACTTTTCCCCTTCGCATTTCATGTGCTATGGCTCGTGCTTTTGCCTGACATAAAAACAAACAGCGCTGTGTGATGATGTCATCAGGCCACACTGCTCAGTTTACTTGCGCAGGTGTGAGGGCTGGCCAACAGGGGGCAGGTGTGAAACAGAGACCTCTCCTTGATGATTTCAAACATGAAATCATTTGTACTTTTACTTTATCAATAATCGAGCAGCCGTACTGAAGCATATGAATGTTGATTAACCGATGTGCAGACGGTGATGATCAGAGGATGAGGAGAGCGGCCGCTTTCGACAACTACAACAATATTTTTAGTTTACGTCGACTGAAACACAAATGTTATTAACACTAAAAGTATTTTCATCCAAAAGACTGAAACTTAGGGCTGTCGAACAACACACACTAAATCTAAACATCTTTGGAAGTGGCACCAGAGTTTTATCAAAAATAGAGAAAGGCTTCAGAAGAGAGAAACAAGACCAGAGTGTTTTTGGGAGATTCTTCCTCCTCGGAGGCAGGCAGAGCATTGCGCATTTTCTTTTAAAAGTGGAGAGGGCGGTTGTTTCCTAAAATTCGGGAAAATCCTCCTGTATACTTTTAAGATTCTGTTGATTTTCTGTCAATTTCATACAAATGTTTGCCGAAAAGTTCTGCGTTAAATCAAATTCCTCCATTTACTGTAATGGATCCTGATCTTAAGAAACTGTATGTATCTGTGTTTTGCATTTGCAGCATTAGAATGTTGTATTTTGATATTGAAATGGCATCATGAAGCTTTTCACGAGCTGCTACTTCTGTAAACCTGTGAAATACATGGGAAGAAGCCTTCAGGCCTGGATCAAGATCTAATCAGGACTAAACCGGCTGGAAATGCTCTAAAAGTCACTTAAATTTGACTTGAATTATGTCAAAATGGATGCACGCGTCGCCTAAACCAGAAAATCACTCTTTGATTTGTTTAGTTTTAATGGATCAGGGATAAAGCGTTCGACTGGCACCTCTCCCTTTGAAGAAAACAGTGAGTGTTGTTCTAATCTTTACACATTATCACAAATAGACAATAGACTTAGTTAAATCATACGCAGACAATGGTGCGACTCCCGACTCGCTGGAGTAACGCAGATTAGCCGGCGGTGACAAAAGAAACAGGAGCGGAAACAAAGCAGCCGCTCAACAATGGGCCGTTCCTGCACAGGCATCACACGGAGGGATTGTAAGAGTCGTGTCGGACGTGATCGCTCGTGGAGAGGTTTTATTGACGAGCATCTCAGGAATAGTAAGGCTGCAGTTCTTCACACTGATGTCACGACGTCAGGAGCTAAAGACGGTAAAGGATCTGATGCAGGTTAGACACGACAGGTGGAAGTATTGATTCTCAGGCTGGGGTCGATGTGGAGGTTTTTTTGCTGGAGATTATTTACCCCAGATGCTTATTTTATGATGTTTTGTCGTGAGGAGCTGGAGATTTCCAGGAAGTAACTCTGACATTGCGTATCTAAAGCAGAGTTCCCACATTTTCATTCACAAATATTGACTTATTTTGTATCCAGTAAGTATGTCCTGCCAAGAGTCTCTGAGATGTCGTTTTAATCCAAATATGGTATTTCTGTTCCTGGAGGCGCCGGTACAGAGGAGCAGAGACATGTGTTTGTCAGGTCTTTGTTCCACTCATGCAACAAAATAATCACTATAGTCACTCCTACAGACTCTAAACTTTACAAGCTTGGACTTAACAATGTTTTTAAGTTTTTTTCAGAGGGATTTTTAAATATCTAATTCTCAGCCTGATTTATTCAGCTTTGAACCCATGAAAAAAGCACAATATAGAAAATAAATAGTAGTAAATAGCACAAATAGTGCTCAAGACAGAGCGAGTCAAAACAAGACTTAAAAATAGTGCTCAAGACAGAGCGAAATAGTGCTCAAGACAGAGCAAGTCAAAACAAGACTTAAAAATAGTGCTCAAGACAGAGCGAAATAGTGCTCAAGACAGAGAAAGTCAAAACAAGACTTAAAAATAGTGCTCAAGACAGAGCGAATCAAAACAAGACTTAAAAATGCATATAACTGAAAGTATTTTATCTACACTCTTGCCTCTTACTGTAATTGATTAATTCTATGTTGATGTTTTATTGATTGTATTTGTTTTCTTATATTTATGCAACTGTGAAGCACTTTGAATTGCCTTGTGTATGAATTGTGCTCTACAAATAAACTTGCCTTGCCTTGCCTTACAATTAGATTTTTTTTTTTTATTCCACATTTTCACTTATGATTATCTTAAAGGAACTATACAGAGTTTAAAAATCTTAAAATTCTGTATATCAGCCATGTCCTAATGTGTAGAATGAGCCCAGACACCACAACTGCCTCTAAAATCCTGCACTGTCACTCAAAGAGTTGTTAATTCGGGTCCAAAGCAATGGCCGCTGGCTGTTCTGCTTCATGCCCTCAACACTAGAGGCTGCCATTGCTGCAGTACCTCCATATCGCCACTAGGCCCCGATTGAAAAGCATTGGACTTTAGACACGTTAAAAACAACTTAAACGCCTGGTTTCAATTTTTTCAACATTAGACTAGGCTAGATATTCCTCCTGAGATAACGCTGGGTTAGTCACAATTTAAGAAACCAGGCTGGTTTTCGTAAGAAGAATTTTAGAAATCTCGTACTTAATGAGGGTCAGACTGTTAGCATTGGAGCAGCGCGAGCTACACGTCACGCAAGGGCGGAGTCTACAGTGAAGATCCCGCCCTTATGTCCTTTTTAGGAACAGGCTTCGTCAGAGCTGGGGAGGAGGAGTCTGTAAATTGTGGTCATTATGTTTAACGGGGAGGAGTGAGCAGAAGCTGTCCATTTATATATACAGTCTATGGTCCAAAGTGCCATCATGCACGAGCTTAATATGGAAGCTGCAGCTACACGTATGACCTGAGGTGGCAGTAGTGAGTATACAATGGCATCTAGCCCCTCTAAACAAGAGCTAAATCACTTATCAAATCTGAGGTAAATCTTTTAACCTATTGACCCCCACCTGAACCGAGCACTTTTTGTCTAGTTAGTCCAGTTCCCCAAATCTAAAAGCTTTAAAAAATTAAAAAAGAAAAAGAAAAGAAAAAAGCATCAAAATAGCAACAATGAAGTGACAAAAGACGTGCCGGAAAAGCAACAAAAACAAGACAAAAAGAGTGACAAAAATGAGATGTAAACATAACAAAAATGCTTTAAAAATGTGACGCGGCAACAATGTGACCGCTCTCTTTTGTAGGCCTCCAGTTCAGCTTTACCCAAATCTTAAAGCTTCTTAAAAAAAACAAGTGTCAAAAAAGCAACAGTAACACAATACACAAGTGACAAAAACATGAGTAAAAAGTGATGAAAAAGCCACAAAAGAGTAAGTGAAGATTTGTCGGTCTTTCGAATGAGGCTGTAAACTCTCCAGTCAAGAAGCTTTAAGATTCGGTTAAAGCCAAACTGGAGGAAATGTATTTACTTACTGTTTATCCAGCTGGTCACAGGCAAAGGAGACCACACTCAAACCACTAAGATCCGTGTATAATCAGGCTTTAAAGGCACTCGATAAAAAAACACTTCATCATCATCATCACTGCAATATCCTGAGTAAGTACAAACTGCTCAGTTTTGACAACCTAATTCTATAATAATCTAAGAACTTTATTCAAAATCACCAATAACGCAGGTCCACCACCACTGAAGAACTTTGTCAGACTTTGTTCTGAGCAAAATACAAGAGCTGCTCGATCCACTGCAAATAAAAACTGTGTCATACCAAAAATATCGTCGGCCTTTGCACAATGTGCCTTCTCGTTTCGCTCCATTAAACAGTGGAACAAACTTCCTGACCGTCTGAAACTGGTCATTTTAGATCATCAGTCGTGTCAGCATTAAGATAAGATAAGATGGTACTTTATTGATCTCACAGATGGAGAAATTGCATTCGATGAGAGAGCATCCGGCAGCAGCACCCATTCAGTGCGCACCACTCTTTTTTTTTTTCTTTGGTGAAAGATCGTTGTGTCGCGGCCGCCATCTTCACTGTTTTGGTCACAGGAGGAGCACTGGTTGATGGGAAATCCGTAGACGATGACCACGGCGGTGGAGCTCTTGCGCTTGGCCACGATGTTCTTGGCCACACAGGTGTAGTTGGCCGTGTCGGACAGACGCGCCTGCTTGATGATCAGGTTGTGTCCATGGTGATGTAGAAGTTCCTGTCCTCGGCCGGGTCCATGATCTCGTTGTCCTTCAGCCACTCCACCCGCATGACCTTGGAGGATGGAGAAACTGTAGCTGCCCTCTGTCTCCTCTGATCATCTGAAACGGTGAACCGCCTCCTGGGCTTGTCCCCGTCTCAGAGCGTGGTGTCCTGCACTGGTCAGCTCCACCTCGTCCTTCCTCTTCCTCCTGCACAGCTCCCTCCACAGTCTATCACCATCTCCTCGTTGGTCCCTTTTGTTGTTTCCTGTAGCTCCTCTTGTGACGCCTCCTCCGTGCTGCTGGTGTGGGGGCTCTTGGTGCCTCTTCACTGTTCAGTGTCTCAGAAGAAGATGTTTGTAGATCTCAAATGGGTTTAGCTGATAAGCTAGCAGTTTGTTTACCTTCAAAAAGCTGCTTTCTTCAGGACCATTTTGGACTCTCAAAGTAAACAAATCCACCAAACCTCCACAAAAACACGACAAAGATGTACAAAAGTATCCAGAAAAGCAACGTGGTTCGCTGAAAAAGGCAAACAATTCAGCTGCACCAGGAGAGAGGGAGGTTAATGAATGTACTGTAAACTATAGAGGTTGTTTAGTTTCTTTTTGTGTGTACACTTTTAGGAAAAGCAAAGAACGTATTTTATACAGTGATTTTATTGTAGATTGGATTTATAGATTGTAATTGTAATGTTTTATGTTCAAAACCTGTCCGGGGACTGCGGATGGAAAATAGCTGCTGAGCTAAATCTGGTACAAACCATCTTTTCTTGTAAAGACTAATGGTTCTGTACATTGTTCCTGTTTCAATAAATAATGATAATAATGTGCTCGATTTAAGGCAGGCGGTAAGAGGTTAAAATCAGGTTAATTTACATTTTAAACAGTTAGTTTTGAATATTTGAATGGATTTCACAAATGAAATGCTGTTTTTCTCATAATTATATTCCCTTGTGACCCCTGAACCACTGGTCTAAAACAACATTCAATAATAGTTTTGGCGGAAATTATGCAAATTTTGTTACACAAATGTTCCGAATGAAATACTCACTGATTATTTTAAGTTTTTGACAATGAAAAGACCGTTTTGAGCATTTAAAAAAAAAGTCCAGGTGGAAGTGTATGTTATTTTGACCCTGTTGATGAGTTTACCCGGCGCTCCATGATCACACATCCCTTTACCCACTGAGGAGGTGTCGTGTGCCTGTGATCGCGGTGGCTTTTGTTCCTGTGATTATGTCCTGCGTTCGCTTTTAATAAACAAATATTTCGGTCCCTTTGAGCGTCAGTGGGCCGGTTCAGTCCCGCCTGTGTCTGATGTGTGGAGTTGAAACAGAGGCAGCAGGTGCGTCCATCAGTGTTCCTGAATCATGTCGTGTCATCGTAACGCGGCGCTCGAGTGTCCGCCCCGGGGCAGGTTAGCGCCGTTTGAAATCCAGGTTCAGAGCCGCGAGGTCTCGGAGGAGGAGGAGGAGGAGGCCGTGAGGCTGAATGAAAGTCCGCGAGGATGAGGCAAAGGCACAGAGTCACTTTGACACTAGAAACTGATCCACGCGCTTGTTCTTCACAGCTATAAGGGTTTGATCCACAGCCACACGGGGCCTTTCTCTGGAGTTTACAGGTTCATTTCCTTCAGGTGCTCCGGTTTGTCCTGCCACCAATAGGCCTGGGTACCGTTAAAGGGTACCCTCAAGTCGAAAATATCCCCCCCCCCCTTCTACTTTGTTTAGCAGAAAAGTCTAAACTGTTCTTCAGGAGCAGATCTCAACGGAGCTCAAAGCAAACTCGTATTATTTCTCGCTGCTGAGATGATTGTTCCTGTTCCCTTTGCATTTCACAAGCTAAAGGCTCAGGCTGCGTCCGAAAACGAGCAGATTGGTAGCAGATTACGCCAAACCGGATGTGCGTCAGCGTCCGCCATGACAAGAAGCTTCCGAATTGGTCTGTTCGGAAGGAGTTAGGAAAAGGAGCCTCGATGCTAACTATCATAGCCACTTTAGCATAGGGACCTCTGGTGCTAACTAACCGGTGATTAGGAGCTATGTGCCATCCCATAAGCCACTGCGCCAAGTTGTTGTTGGACACTGTACAGTAGGGGGCGACATGCACTTTTGTTTGGCCTGCGCTCCACCAATAACTTTAAAGAAGGAGAAAAACAGCTGTCGGTGATGTCACTTCCCTTTCCCAGTCGACCCCATGAAATGTTAAGGAGTTAGTTGCTAGTGTTTGTGCTTAGAGGCTATAATTTGATGGTTTCAGACGCAGACCCAGGCTTTGGTTTGACATAAAAACATTAGCGCTGTGTGATGATGTCATCAGGCCGCGCGGCTCTGTTGGACAGGTGTGAGGGTTGGCCAGCAGGGGGCAGGTATCTCTCAAAATAGGATGATTTCAGAAACATACAATTTCTTTTTTTTTTTACTGTCCAAAGAAAAATGTTGTGCATAGTTGTTTTGTTTTAGATAATAATAAAAATGAAAATAGAAGAAGGCGAGTGCATCAATGGTCTAGGAAAGAGTGAGAAAGTAGACCGGTGCTCTTCGAAGACTGAGCTGAGCTTTATAAGAATAAATTTGCTGAGACTGGCTGGAGACTATGGACCTGGTCCATACTCAACAAAGGACTTTTATTTTTGCTACATGACTCGAGTGCCTCGGACTTTATTTTGCTTTTTTCGACTGCGTTCGCTACTTAGCACAAGCTACTCTACAAGCCAGTCTCAGCAAATTTATTCTAATAATAAAAATGAATTGATCAAATAAAGATTTTTTTGAAGGCAACAAATAATCGTGATTTCAATTATTACTAAAATAATCGTGATTATTATTTTTTCTATAATCGAGCAGCCCTAGCGCCAACTTTTTCTCTCCAGACGTCAATATCTGACCCGCAGCGAGTCTAAAAAAAGCCACATGAACGTGTGAGGAGATACTGAGCTGCTTCAGCGCAAATGGAGCAAAGTAAAGCTATAACTTACTAAACTTTTGTAATAGAGACGACAGAGCCAGGACTAAACCAGGACATAGACTTCACCAGTTGTAAAACCCAGAGCTAAACTAAACCAGGACTGAATAAGAAACTTGAGCTTTTAGGCAAATTGAAAAGCAAAACCAAGCAGTGACAACAAGAAAGACTATTTCCCTTTAGCGACAGACCCGGAGGCGGAGCTTACCTGCTGTTGTTTACAACTTTACAAGCAGCTGCATTTTGGTACAGTTTTGGTAAATTATTATTGACAGAGTGAGCGCTCTTACTGTGCAAAGATCTCTGACGTGTGAAGTGCTTTCGCTTCGTCAAAGTGTGTTTAGAACAGTTTATCTGTAAGAAACCATGTCCTGATGTGGATCTGTCTCTGCAGCTCAGGAGGTAATAATGTCCTTTCTCTCTTTTTATCGCTGCTTAAGTGGAAATTGTGCTCAAAACACAAAGGTGATGGCTGCAGCAGGTATCGTGTACAATAGTGTGTATGTGTGAGTCGGTCTCCTCCAGCCTCAGCTTCCTCCTCAGAGTATGGAGTGGATGTAAATTGTCTCATGGAAAGCGCTTTGTGAGCATTTCCAGCCTCTCCAATAGCAGTAATGTGGATGGGTGCTTCAAAATGCTCATTCAGATCTGGCAACAACAGGTGCTCCTCAAGTAAAAGGCCGGGAGAAATGAGCAAAGTCTTACAAAAATACGTTTCCACACTGAGGGAGGTCCGAGGCACTCGCTACTACAACAATGTAAAGGTCGTTTATTCTACATTTAGTCTTTACTTCTGCGTTTAGTCTTCAGGTTGGTACTTTTGTATAAATCCCTGTGTTTGTGTTTTGCAGGAGCACATTCTGCAGAAGCCGCGGGCGTATTACCGCACGGAGCAGTCGGCCGAGCCCGACGTGTGGCTGGACGCGGTGCAGGTCTGGGAGGTGAAGTGCGCAGACCTGTCCCTGTCTCCGGTCTACAAGGCGGCCATGGGACTGGTGAGTGTTTCTTATACAGCTCAAAAGTTTAAGACCAGTTGAAAAATCGGGAAAAACCCACATGGAGCAAGGTTCCACGTAGAACTTCTTTTTTCTGCCTTCTCCATCAGGACATCATGATAGTGTGAATACAGATGTGGCCTTTAAACTGTTGACCCCCGCCTTAACCAAGTGCATTGTCAGTTCAGCTTTACCCAAATCTGAGGTTACAGCCCATAGGCCAGAGTAAAGCCTCATTTGAAAGTTAAGACCTACAAAACTGATCTAGCAGGATCTTGTTTCTTGTGACAGTTTGTTACATTACTTTGTGTCACTTTTTTGTCAGATTTTTGTCACTTTTTCCATCTTTTTTTCCATCATTTTTTCATCACATCTTTGTCAGATTTTAGTCACTTTTTTGTCCGATTTTTGTCACTTTTTGTCAGATTTTTGTGACTTTTTCCATCATTTTTCCATCACATTTTTGTCAGATTTTTGTCACTTTTTTGTCAGATTTGTTTCACTTTTTTGTCAGATTTTTTTTCACTTTTTTGTAAGATTTTTGTCACTTTTTTGTAAGATTTTTGTCACTTTTTTGTAAGATTTTTGTCGCTTTTTTGTAAGATTTTTGTCACTTTTTTGTCAGATTTTTGTCACTTTTTTGTCAGATTTTTGTCACTTTTTTGTCAGATTTTTGTCACTTTTTTGTCAGATTTTTGTCACTTTTTTGTCAGATTTTTGTCACTTTTTTGTCAGATTTTTGTCACTTTTTTGTCACATTTTTGACACTTTTTTGTCACATTTTTGACACTTTTTTCTCAGATTTTTGACACTTTTTTGTCACTTTTTTGTCAGATTTTTGTCACTTTTTGGTCACATTTTTGTCTCTTTTTCCATCACTTTTCCATCACTTTTTTCGTTGCTGTTCTGTTGGGTTTTTGTGACTTTCTCATCCTCGTTTTCATCTTGTTTTTGACACTTTTTTTCAAGAATCTTCTAGATTTGGTTAAAGTCTAACTGGAGAAAATGTGCTCGGCTCAGGTGGAGGTTAAGAGCTTAACACTCTGATCTCTTAGAAGCTTGTAGAGTAAAATACAAGTGTACAAAGCACTTTTTCTAAACCCCATGAGAAAATTCTTCAACATTTATTCCTACACTTTTCCTCCAGTATTTGGCCGTTGAAGTGACATTCTCTGCCTCCTGTGTAAAGTCTGATGAAGTCGAGAGCCCAATAATCTCCCTGAAAACTCCTCCACCACGTAACGGTCGACCGGCGGCAGTAAAGAAGAAGAAGTCACAATTAGCCGCTCTTAATTGAGTTATTAAAGAAGCCGTAAAAGATGTTGGTTGTAATGGGAAGGATCGTGGTCCATTTGCTGGAGTCCCAGTGCAAACATAAAGCGTCTGTCGTTAAACCGGGGCTGAGCTTGTTAAATCAGCGCCGTCTCTGAGGAACTCGACGCCGAGGCCGGAGCGAGTCGTGAGGAAATGTCTTCAGTGCGGCACGGGCTTTATTGCACAGTTACAGTGGAGTTAACAATAATGATCGTTTGGGCGAATGGACAATCCCTTTGATTTGATGAGATTTAATTAATTTTCTGTTTGTATTACGGGGGAATAGGCTCTGATAATCTGATTTACTGCTGCCAGTGTGAACCCTATATTTCCTGTATTACATGTCTAGTAGGGATAAAGAGTCCAGAAATTCACTTTACTGCATTAGAGCCAGGTGGAAGTACACGTGAGACTGCGCTGAGGCAGAGGGAGCCCCGCCCATTAATTAGCATGACCATGTGAGCTTTTCTGTGTGTGCGCTATTAATGTGGAAATAATGCACACAATCGCCTTTTTAATTTAACAATACTGATCAGAGATTAATAATCATTGTCCCCCCAAAATTGTTGAAAAAACTAAAGAACAAACAATCTTAAGGTGGATAAACCCATAGAATATATAGGATACAAAACTCAAAAAAATATGTTGTTAACTTTAAAGTTGTCTAATATCAATGAATGCCCTCAATAATTGTGAATATTTGTCAAATCTTAATTTATTTGAGCTGGTTCTGTTGAATCATTGCATCAAGCAAAGCGTGGATCACGAAACATGGAGATGCATTGTGATAATTGGCCTAAATGGAATCGTATCGGGCTGGTGGTGGTTACAGATGTGGAATCGTATCGGGCTGGTGGTGGTTACAGATGTGTGGACCCAGATGCATCGTGGTCTTGGTGATGATTCGAATCGCATCGCAGCTCTGGTATCATCAAGTTAGGGCTGCTCGATTATTGAAAAAATAATAATCACGATTATTTTTGTCATAATTGAAATCACGATTATTCAAACGATTATTTGTTGCCTTTAAAAAAAATCCATCAAAAAAGTGACAAAAATCCATCAAAAAAGTGACAAAAATCCATCAAAAAAGTGACAAAAATCCAGCAAAAAAGTGACAAAAATCCAGCAAAAAAAGACAAAAATCCAGCAAAAAAAAGACACAAATCCAGCAAAAAAAAGACAAAAATCCATTAAAAAAGACAAAAATCCATCAAAAAAGTGACAAAAATCCAGCAAAAAAATGACAAAAATCCATTACAAAAAAGACAAAAATCCAGCTGAAAAAGACAAAAATCCATCAAAAAAGTGACAAAAATCAAATAATTAAAAATTAAGAAAAAAAATGTGGAAACAAAAATTTAAAAAAAAAAAAAATTGAAGAAAAAAAAATAATTTGAAAAAAAAATGTATAATCGATTTTTTGCGATTATGCTAATTTTGTAATCGTTTACTGTTGTAATCGAAATCGTAATCGAATTTCGATTAATTGCACAGCCCTACACCAAGTGTATCTTAAATGAATCGGATCGTGGCAGGTGTATCGAGATGCGAATCGGATCGGACAGTGGCCTAAGATTCCCATCCCTAATGTCTAGCCGTTTCTTTTTTTTTTCAAATGACCATAGTAGACCCCCAAACCATGAAAATCTTTACCACTATTGGCATAAATGTCTTAAATACTTGATATTTTCCAGTTTGCAAACCGTGACAGGAGCCCATTAAGTTTAAAAAGTTGATGACGGAAAAAACTCCTCCTGAACTTTCAACAGTGCATTAATAACACCCTGATTCTCTGTGAATCTGTTCTCTGTTTGTTTGTCGCTTACATTGGATCAAATACGGCGCTGAGATCTCACTTTAAAGGGTCTCAAAATAAACCATGAATAAAAGATCGAGTAATAAATAGTATGATAAGACTCTGGCTGTTGTGCAAGTTTCTTATTCCCCAGAAAACTGAATGATTTCAAGTGTACCATTGTCCTGTTTCCCTCAGGTGGATCCAGTGAAGGGCATTTCTTTGAGATTTCCTCGTTTCCTCCGAATCCGAGACGACAAGAAGCCGGAGGACGCCACCACCGGGTCACAGGTGAGAAGAGGATTTAGAATGATTTCAGCGACAGAACTTAATGTGGGCAAAACACTGGACTGCATTTCATTTAAGTTTGAGGCTCTTACAAACTGTCATGGATGTTTTAGATGTTTTTAGTCCCTTCTTTTCTTTTTAATCAGTTTAATTAGTCACAGTTGTAGTCATGATTAACTACTTTCAAATGAGTTTTAGTCTAATTGTACAAATACAGTGGTCCCTCGTTTATCGCGGGGGTTACGTTCTAAAAATAACCGCCCAGCCACCCTGCAAAGGAAACTCATTTCGGCCGCTTGTATTCGCGATGTTGTTCTTTCGGTCATGACCCAAATCTCATGACCATAGGTGAGAGAGGAAACGTAGATCGATCGGCAAATCGAGAGCTTTGCCCCCCATAAAACATAACATACAAGTCAAATATTTTTAAATGATCAGAAACTCACTTTAGTTGTGCATAAGTTGCGAAGTTAAGGAAAAATTGCGAAGGAAATAGCGGATTATTGGAATACTTGCGGGAAAGTTGTGGGCTTTTGGAAAAGTTGCACCTCTGCACTGATTTTGCGGAGTGTGCTTGATGTTTGCTTGATCGTGAAATCCTGGAGGGACTGATAACATATGTTTTAAGGCTGTAAAACCCCTCACCACACACTTTATGCTCTTTTCTCACCAGTTCACACGGGTTCTCCCTTATGTCTGGTGTCACTGGGCGATTAATACGATCTTTAGATTCACATCACAGACGTGGGGATGGAAACATCATGAGCTTCTCTCGTCTCCGCTGTGCGTTTGTTCAAACTAAGAGACAATCATAGCTACGATCAAAGTTTTATCATAGCAGTTTCAGCTTCAGACGGCGAGTGTTTAGCTGAGGAGAGCTTCACATGCTAGCTGTTTTTATTTTCGACCAGCCAAACAGGACGCAGAACACAATTTGCATTATATTTTATTCAACACAGACATTTATATGGTTAGTCTGGTGTTATAAGTGATTTGCCTCAGGTGCTCTGTGCTTGGGTCAGACTGTTTTTAATGCAGGCTACTAGTTACCATAGACATGAACTAGCCTAGCGCCACTAAACTCTACAAATATAAGGACTGCATGAATTAAAAAGTATATATATCTCCAGAAATCAGCAACACTCTGGATACACTACAAAAAGTGAATATCAAGCATTGGCTTAAATTACTTGAATTGAGGAAATGTATCTTGTTTTGAGTGGTTGTCTCTCATTTAGACACTTTTCCTGATCGGACCAAGTTTACTTTGCTTGTTTGAGGACATTTCAGACCAGTTCTAGGGTAAATCTCGCTTGAAATAAGAAAGTAAAATTGCCAGAGATAAGACCAATTTTCTTTCCCCATTGGCAAAGAAAATGACCTGAAATAAGGACGAAATGTATCGAAACGAGTCAGAAACATCTCAGAACAAGTTAAATAATCTCGGACAAATGCCCAACAACATCTTAACTAGTCAAAACAACTAAAATTTTGATGATTATTCTTAAATTGAGATGTTTATACTGATCTAGTTAAGCAGTTTTTGCAGTGTAACTAGGAAATGAGTCTATGTCAAAAATCCTGAAATATCCCTTTAACATCTTGGTATTGTTGTCAGAGTGAAAACGAGTCCAAAGTCATCCTCTTCAATGCTTATTTTACAATGTTTTGTTAAGAATCTCTTGGAGGTTTTCCAGGAAATAACTTGTTTGGTATCCACGTGCAGCACGAAAGGCAACAAGATGACGCTGTGATCCAAATATGGTCATTTCCTTTCACACGTGCAGACTTTAGGGCCTGTTTTCTTTCATCTCTCCTACAGACTCCAAACTTCACCATCTTAGACTCAACAATATTTTGACGGTTTCATTCAGAAGTTCCAGCCTGATTTATTGAGCCTTGAACTGCAAAAAACAACCCGAAATTTGAATCTTACCTTTTACAAGCATATTTAAAATCCCCTCGGAGTCTTTGTCACTACAACTTTAAACCTGGCTCAGATTTTGTTGGTGATATTTTCGAAAGCTACAGCCAAAGTTTCAAATTGAAATCTCTGTAATTATTTCCCCGTCTCCACTGCAGCGTCTCGCCTTTGCGGATTGAAAAGGAGCTCGTCCCAGTTTCGCCGGCGTCTCACACGCTGTTGTTTGGAGGTCGAGCGAGTGGCCTTCTGCTTAAATCCGTGTAAAATTTAGCCGCGTTTGTTTTCACGGTCGAGAGCTCTGCAGTAAAACTTAAATAAGAGCAAGAGCAAGGGCGCAGCATTTACAAACGCATCAATAACACGAGCGACGGCCGGGGCTGAACGTCCGGGAAATCCTTGAGACGTCCTCGCTTTTGGGAAACTCTCCCATGTAATTAAAATGTGTACTACAGTATTTAACTTTGAATGTTTTAAATTATGGAATAGAAATACACGGGATTATTGAGTGTGAGACAGCAGTAGTTAAGAGTGAAGATTCACGATGGATTGTCATGTGTTTGTAAACTCTTAAATAACACAAGAACAAAACTTTAGTGCACGTTACCTTTTTTGGGGTCGGACAGTGTATTTTTTAATGTCTATTTCCTGCCTGATTTATTGAGCTTTGAACCCACAAGATAAAACAGCTTATTTTGATTTCAGATTTTTTTTCTTTTCATAGTTTAACACATTGAGGCCACGCTGTTTTTGGGAGAATCCAGACCATTTTTCATGATATTTGTAGCACCACAGTGTCTTCTATGTTGTAGCTATGGACTCATGCTGTGGCTCGTTTGAAAGGTGAGAGGCTAAGCTCTCCGTAGGTGAAAACAGTATAATTCTACGGGCCTCGGTTCCTGAGAAATCGAAGCTAAACAGAGGCTACTTTGGATCAAAAACACAGATTTTTTTCCTAGAAACGGAGCTAACGCTTGTTTTATGAAACATTCTTCCTTCTGATTAAATCCTCTCATCCGCTCTCCTCTACAGGCACTAACGTTATGGGGAGAGGCAGATGCCGAAATATCTCAGTTTCAACAACAACGTAGTCGCAGTTCGATCTTTTTATCGCCTGTGCATTTCAAATTGGATGGAAATTAGCCTTGAGCTAAATCCGGCATATTTACAGCACTAGTTGTCTGTTTATTAATATGCGCTGTCCCATTCAAATAAATTAATAAATGAAATGAAGGAAAAGGCCTGGTTCTCAGATGGAAGACTTTAACAGGATGTTTCTCAGTCGTCCTTGGACCGATTTTAACCATTTGAAAACTCAGAGAAATGTTAAAATCTCAAATGTTTCAAGCTTTCCATTGGAAGCCTCTGCTTTGTCAAACTCCAGAGAGCGGGAGTGAAGTGTCGGCTCTACAGCTGTAGACAGCTTTTCATGATTTTCAAAGTTATTGAACTTCTCCCCTGTAGGACGTCCATGTCGCTCACAGACTGACACAGCGGTTACTTGTGGTTGTGTTAAAGGGGGGGGTATTATGCAAAATCGACTTTTTCAAGCTTTACATCATGTTATTATGTCATTCCCTCTTTATTTATTTATTTATTTATTTAAGATGGGACAGTGCATATTAATTAGCATGAGTCCTCAAAGTCATGTTGTAAATATGCCAGTTAGCCACAATGGCTAATTTTCATCTGTAGTCCCATTAAAAACATGCCTGAAGTGTTGCCTTGGCACATTCTCGTATTTTTGAGTAATCTGTAAAAACTCTGATGGCGGCCATTTTAGGGATAGGTTTGCCTGAGTCCTCCTAGGAACGCCCCCACCTCCTGGAGACGCCTCCGAGCTTTCGTCAACAGCCGAGTAACCAACCACTGCTCCTCAGCAGAACCCCCTCCCCACTGATGCCACAGACAGCGTGTGGAGGGGGCGTGTCGGAAAGGGTCAGAGGTTCTTAAAGAGACAGAGGCCTATTTCAAGACATTCACTACAGCCATTTTGAGAGAGACATTTTATACAAGGCAGTTATTCTAATTTACTGCATTTACAGACCAACAGAAGGTTTGGTCATCATTATAGTGTGATATAGACTGGTGCGTTGTGATTGAAAAAAGCATAATACCCCCTCTTTAAGCTGCGTACACACCAAACGCTTTTCGGGCGTCAAAAACGCGCCTAAAGCCTGGAGTTAGATGCTTGTCACAAATGTCACCGACGCTCTGGCCGCACGTCAGCGTGTGTTCGTAGCTACAACAGGCGTCCTCGAGGCCCAATAAGTAAGGATTAAACAACGAGGAGCCGTGCATTCGACGGTTATAATGCACGACGCGGAGTCAAGAACACCACGACGCGCAGCGGAGTGGTGTTACGCCGCGAAGTGCGGAGTCTAATGCACGGCTCCGAGTTGTTTAATCCGCTTATACCATGGTCCCACAAACGTAACATTTATAATAAATATTTGTTTCATTTACTAAACTCACTAAATATGCCAGACCACCGGGACTATTTTATGTTGGTTATTAGCCGGTCACCGAAGGCTCGTCTCAGGGCGAGTCATTCTCCGCAGCTACGAGGATCTTCAGGCGCAACCAAACAACATAAGCACACGCTGCATCGCCAGAATCACAACACAACAGGACTAACCGGGCACTTTTCCGTGGAAGTAAACACCGATGTGCGGCACTCGTGGGCAGGAGTTGTTTCACTTTTACGCTGTTTAATAGATCCATGTGTTTAACCTGAAGCTAAAGCTAGCTAGTTCAACGAGCTCAACTGTTTATGGAAACAGCTGCGGTGGAGTCGCTCACACCTGGCCCCCACGAACTGAAACTTTTATGATTGACTTTACTAATCCAGACAAATATGTTTAAATGCAGGATCATTTTATGTACGCCTGAAAATCATGAATAGTGCCTTAACCGTTTTCAATAGAAATGTAAAGCTCATATGTTATTAACAGTAGCTAACCTAGCTGCTCACTCTCCTCTACTTCCCATTTATCAAACATTTTGTTTTGGCTCAATACGTTGAAATTAAACAAAATCCATCTCATACGTTCTTGTCAGTCACTAATTGCGTGTTTATCTGATTCAGCTGTGTCATGCGTTGCTATGGCGACGCCCACAGTGGAGTGATATCCCAGTGATTTAACTACCGGACTACGTGTGCGGTTATACGAAAATAATGCACGCTTGTTAGCACCCACCAGCCAATCAGAATCGAGTATTCACCCAGACCATGGTATAAGTTTTCTTGTCGCCGCTTTTAATCCTTGGTGTTTAGGTGAAGAAACACTGATGTGTGTCGTTGTAAAAGTCCCAGAGCTGCTGTAGCTCCGGTTCACAATGAAGCTAAACCTCCGTGACTTGTTTACATCTGAGGGCCGGCGTAACATCTGCCCCGGTGGCTCAGCTACAACGTCACTGTTGGGGAAAGCTCCTGATTGTCGACGCTCGCACATTTCTCCAAAAAGTTCAACATTTCCCTGTCCAGCACGTCAAAAGCGTGACTCGCTGCGGGATATTTTGACGCTCCCTGAGGCGCATCCTCCAGGTGTTTTCAATGTAAACCTGAAGCTTTGCCGCACCTTTAGGAATCCTTGGTCCTTGGACTAAACCTGGATCTGTCTCGGTCCCTGGGCTCAGTCTCCGTCTGCTCAGAGTGGAATCATTTCACTCTCTGCTGTTTAGAAAGCGCAGGTTTATATCGCTCAGTATGAATTACCATGAGCCGGCCTAACTACTCTTTATTAAGTCTATGGGGGAATGCAAAACCCTATAAATGTGTAAAAAATATGCCAGCTTTGTTCTGACGCAGCTGGACAAAATTATATTCTTTCTGTCTTTAAAGGGAAACTGCGGCGCGTTAACTCGACCGTAACACAATTAGCAAGTTACAAAATATCTAAGAGTTTGTAAATTAAGCCCTGAAGGAATCCCGTGAGAGTTTTTAGGCGGCTGCAGCTTTTCTTGTTTTTCATTTTGACGCGGCTTAAGATGAAATTTAATCATCTGAAGACGGAAAACATAGTAATTTGTCCAATAATAGTGGAGAAAAAGTTACTGCTGCAAAATAATTCACAATCAAATAGAAATAGAAATCCCAAACACCGGTAATTTAATTTTCTTCATCCTTTAATTCACCGGACGAAACATTCAGAACTGTTTTACGTTGTTTGCCTGGAAGATGTTAAGTTGTTTAGATGTTGTTGAAAGTGCTGTGAAAAGCTCGCGATCCCTGTGATAGTTTGTGCTTTGGGGCCAGACGAATAAACAATTAAATTAAACGTTTAATTTAGAGAAAGTTTGTTCTCCTGTATCACTAACTACACGTGTCCCGCCAACTGAAACCATTCATTGGGGCCTGTTTGCTTATGTTTTAAAGCCCTGGGCAGGAGGTATAGATACAGACAGCATCTCGTCATAGAAGGGGGCGTGGCTTCGCAGAGGGGGAAAATAGAATCTTTTGGGAAACACAGATTTTCACTCTATTTAGCCATTTTCTGGTGGAATATTAACTTATTTATCACAAACAAATAAGGTCAAGTCTAAATTGGTTCCATATGGATGTTTATTCACTGCAGATTGTTGAGTAGAAGCAAAAAACCGGCAGTTGTAGCTAGTGCTAGCTAGCCATTTGCATTTGCACGATGAACTCAGCGGAGAGTTACTGAACCTGCTTTTTTCTCAGACTCATTAGCTAAAAATGCCGCACCTACTGCTAAAAAAGTAATATTTACTTTAGGTCTATTTTAGCCATTCAAAAGTAAACTATATATGGTATAAGGTATGCTTTATTTATTATTAATCCCCGTAGGGAAATTCATTCTCTGCATTTGACCCATGCTCAATGCCGCTGGGGTGACCTGTAGGAGCAGTGAGCTGCCAGCCTGGGCCGGTGTACAATCGAAACAGACGGCTTGTCGAGTTGCACTACTCGTTGCTGTGCATGTGCAGAACTATCGAGCCATTTTACATTCAGCCATCGAGTTCCGCTTATTCAGCAAATAACATGATTTCATAAATTTTACTGTCGAATTAGGCCGTCTATTCTACATGTAATTAGTAAAGCAATTTGCCTTTAAAAATCTGTCTGTTGAAAATATAGGCTTTAAAAACAAAAAAAAGTACAAGTTTTGTCAATAATCAGAAAGCATGACCGTTTAAGTGTAATAAAAGTTGCTGAGGAAAGAGTCGTCTGCTCTTAAGTTACGTAATATTATGCAAGACAAAGTTTACCAGCTGCTAATAACTCGTTTTTAATGAGAGACAAAGACATGTGCACATGCGCACTGATTCTGTCAGTGCAGCTTGACAAAGAAGTGCATCTCGATGGTGCCCGGGGACCCATCTCCATGATGTGGAGCCAGGCTGGTGGTCAGAAACACCTGGCTGGAGGATTCACCTATTGTACATGTTTTTAGTGGTAGGGGAAACCGGAGTACCCGGAGGAAACCTACGCAGACACGGGGAGAACATGCAAACTCCACACGGAAAGGCCGAGTCCCTGGTGGGAATCGAACCCGGACTTTCTAGCTGTGAAGCGAGAGCAATAACCACTGTACTACCGTGCCGCCCATATACTGAACCTCTACCACTATGGAGTACTCATTTTTGTGAGAAATATAAGTATTTCAACCCGGAAGACAAGACTCTTGGATACAGTTAACTCCACCCCCTCTCTCTGAGTCGATTCTGCTCATGCAACATTAGCAGTAGTAGAAATATAAATATCACAGCAATAAGTGAAGTTACTTTACACTGCAGTTATGAGGAGTTGACATTTGCAGCACAGCTTCATAAAATGCTAACACACATGCTAACACACGTTTTGAATTACTTACTGCTCCATCGGGTGTTTTTATTGTGGGAATCGCGATGGTTTTAAGTGAATACACTTTGGTTCTGGAACAAGTTCACTAAGCCATCAGTGAAGTGATGAACATACTGTGGCAGGTTTGTCGCTGAATCGTGGAGAGAAATTTCTTCTTCTGGGGAGTGGACTCTCTTAGGAAGAAAGTCCTTTACCTCTCGTAGTGAAACGAGCAGGTTCAATGTATCAAGGGTGGTGTAAAATAAAGTGTTACCCATTTTATCGAGTTAAGGTGCTCTAAAAATGTGAGATATGCCGTCTCTTACTTCAGACTTTCCGATTAGTTTATATATTATGTACGACACTGGCATTTGTAGAAACTGGTGCTTTACTTTCGGGCTAAAATTGTCAGTTTCGGCCCTCGGTCTTTTAAGAATGAAGACAATAATTTCCTCAGTAAACCTATCCGTAAGGCCAGTGATGTGTGGAGGAGGAGATGGAGTCTTTAAACCGTAATGGGCTGGAGGATCTTGGGGAGGATCAGGTCCCTTCACTCTCTGCACTCGGTCTGAGGAGCACGTTCAGCGACAGACTGCTCCTGCCCTGATGCACTAAAGAGCTACAGCAGCACTTTCCTCCCAGCAGCTGTTCGACTGTACAGCTCCTCTGACACCAGCAACTGTTCACACATTATCCATTTTAATTCTATTGTCCCAGCAGCACTTTATTATGACTCTTTTTATTGATGACTCTTTTGTGTTTCCATGTTTTGGATATTTATTGGAGCAGCAGCAAGTGATGAATTCCTCATGTGGATTAATAAACTATCGTGATTCTGAAAAGCCTGACCCTGTGCACAGCGACAATAGAAACACATTTATAAAAAACATTAGACTCAACTTAAGGAGCTTTGTTATACGGCTCTTCACAACGTAAGTAGAACGCTCTGTGGCAGGCATTTCGGGGACAGGAAGAGAATTGGACACAGGGGTTTAGCGCATGCGCAAGCTTCGCGTGGCCAATTTATGTTTACGACAGTTAGAAAACAGTTGTGGCAGGCATATCGGGGACAGTTAGAAGACAGTGATTAATATGTTGGAGTCGAATAAAAAAAATAGCTTGACACAGACATAATGCTTTGTATAACATCATTTTAATAAAAATCAAAAGTACTGTTTTGAAAGAAGTTTGTTTTAACTCAGCACAATATATTTAGTACTTCTGCGCATGCGTCTTACAGGCGCGCAGTTCGACCGGCTTTAAAATGTATTAATATTTTTATGATTTGTATGATGATTTTAATTGTTTTTCCGCTTATTCCAGTCATATAGAGTGCAAACTACCCACGAGGATGTTTTCTTTCGCGTTTTTCGCTGAAAAGAATGGCTTTATGAGGACCTAACCTATTTAAATCTTATATTAGGCTGCCTTTTGTGTAAATATATAGGCCTATAAATATTATCATAGATTGTACATTTTGTAAATAGCCAATTGTTGTTTTTGTTTAGTTAAATCTGATCGTTTATAATTATTATAATTTATATCATCATCAAAATCATCATTATTTTGTTTATTTGTATTTTCTATAAATATACACAATTTACAACTTGTTGTTCTGTTGCTTTGTCAAATCTTTCATAATCGTTATTATCATTTCTATCATCATCATTACAATTATTTATTTCAATGTATTTTACATAAATATAGCCGACATAATTTACACATTGCCTAATTAACACTTTCTCCATCTGTGAGATCAATAAAGTATCTATCAAAGAGCTGCCGTAAACATGCGAGGCCTGCGCATGCGCTAAACACCATAGCCCTGATTCTCCAGCGTTCGCTAGCTCCGATTCTCTTCCTGTCCCCGATTCACTTCCTGTCTCCGATATGCCTGCCACACGCTCCATTGATTTGAATGGGAATTTCCAACGTTCTACTGGTTGTTATTTTCTGATAAAGGACCTCTGAAAAAAATAATGACCGCTGCCAATGGCAACGGAGTTCGTGCTTTCATATCACTCGTACGTAGTAGTGGACACTAGAAAAGTTGGAGGAATCGCTCGTGAAGTTAGCGTGAGTCCGACTTTCAACTTACCCAGAGATTCACCACCATTCCTCCGACTGCACCTTCAACTAAGCAGCAAGGCTGGCTACTCTTTTGGGAACTATTTGCTGCGGAAGTCATTAAATAAACCTCTGGGCTAGGGCTGCTCGATTATTGAAAAAATAATAATCACGATTATTTTTGTCATAATTGAAATCACCATTATCCAAACGATTATTTGTTGCCTTTAAAAAAGTCTATCTTTATTTTATTTAATTAATAATCAAAACACTATGATGATTTTTTCTGTTTTCTGGACAGTCATAAAAGTCATTAAAGAGAGGTCTCTGTCTCACACCTGCCCCCTGCTGGCCAGCCCTCACACCTGCGCAAGTAAACTGAGCAGCGCGGTCTGATGACATCATCACACAGCGCTGTTTGTTTCTATGTCAGGCAAAAGCATGAGCCACGGCACGTGAAAAGCAAAGGGAAAATAATCCCAGCAGCCTGAAATAACGCAAGTCTGCTTTGCAAAAAAAAAAAAAAAAATTGGGAAAAAAAAATTGGAAAATTTGAAGAATTTTTTTTTGGGGAAAAAAATAAAAATAAAATTATAATAAATTTTTTGCGATTATGCTAATTTTGTAATCGTTTACTGTTGTAATCAAATTTCGATTAATTGCACAGCCCTACTCTCGGCCGTCATTTTAGTGTATGAAGTTTATGTTGTGTGTGTTCAGTTGGCAAATGGCCGTATGATAATGTATCTTCTCGTCGGGGTCCGGTTCACCCTGTCGGTACATTTTTTCCCAATAATGACCAGCATTCTATACATTTTCCCTTACGCAATTGGTCCTTGACTGTTAAACGATGAACCTTCAGAAGAGTTTCAGATCAGGTCAGCAGAAGCCAGTGCAATGATCTTGATTTCGGACGGTTAGGGCCTTCAGATTAGTACGTGTAAGGCCTGAAACGGGACTGGACAAACACTACCGGCCAATGGGGAAGTTATGTACAACCGCGGCCTCTCCCAAAGTTTGTTTTTTTTTCGGCGGACCAATGTTTTCCGTGGAGCAGGAGTGAGCAGGGATGGCAGTGGGTTTTGTTTCTGCGGCGTGTAGAGCTCTTCAATACCAGAGTCTCTTGGGACACTGCTAATGTTCAGCTCACAGTGGAATAAAGCGTGTAATATGTCGTGTAAATGATGCCGCCTAAATGCTAAAGGAAGTACATGAGGCTGCGCACGATGGAAGAAGAGCTTTCTTTGTACAGCTCCTTTCACAGACATGGTCACAAAGAGCTTTACATGAGACAATTTTTCATTCACTCTATACTCGGTGGTGGTAAATATGTAGCTTCAGTCACACCACGCCTCAGTCGATCTCTTCTCTCTAAGCCCCGCCCCTGCGCCCTGGCCACCCTAGCATTAGATTTGGTGCTTGTATGTCAACGCTGTTGTTGCACTAGACCAGGGCTCCTCAAACTACGGCCCCCGACTTGTAGAGCACAAATCCCTGAGTATGTCAAAAAAAAAGTAAGTCTCTACCCCATTCCTGTGCGGAGTTAGGATATTTTAACTAAATAACCAGTTTACTCATTCCAGCCACTAGGGGGCAATTTGAATAAACAAAAAAACAATTCCACAGGTGTCCAGCAGAGGGCACTTACATAAGAGATCAGAATATAAACACATTATAGCCACGTGGTAAATGAAGCTTAACACCAGAGTGTGGAGAGAATGAATAATGACGACAGTGCTTTGAGAAACTTGTGACACAGGCTCGTAAAGCGCAAGTGTAAGAAGTTATTACTTTGGTCACATTACATAATGATGTTTTATTTGAAAATATAAATAAATGGACATTTGAAACAAAGTGTGAAGACTTGATTACTATTTTTGCAAACCACTACAGTGAAACAAATATGTGCCTGAATCCAGTGATCTTGTGGATATAGTGGTGGGGACGACTGTGCAGGCTCTACTTTACTATGAGGCATTCTGGTCTGAGTCATGCAAGCCTATGTTATAGCCAACCCGGTCCGGCCCCCCATCACAGTCAGGAACTATAATGTGGCCCCCAGAGAAAAAAGTCTGAGGACCCCTGCACTAGACGGAAGATGTCACTGCTCATCTTTATTTACTTCATAAATTCAGTAGGAAAAAAAAGGAATTTCAAAACTAACAACTAACAAAGCTGAAGGCACAAAAAAGAAAGAAAAATCCGAGGCACTCTGATACCTGGTTAAAGGTCCTTTTATTGGATCTTCAGGGTACAATACCTGAAGAAGGCATTGGTATTGTATGCCCTGAAGGTCGAACGTGACCAAAACACGTCGGCACGTCCATCCAATGAAGGAGATACCTGAGTGCCTCGGATTTTTCTTTCTTTGTGCCTATTCTTACGTTTTGATCCTGAAGAGCACCTGACCTTCTGTACAGACAGTCTGTTCCTCTCTAAAGTTTGCTGAAATACTTTCTTTTTTACCTAGATTTTTGTGTAGATCTTATGTCTTCGATGGAAACTGCACAGATCTTTTGTGATTGTTGCATTAGAAATGTTGGTATTAAAGCTCTTGCTGCTGCATTTTGTAGTTTCTCATAAACAAGCCACCACATTTGTCCAGCCTGTAATAAATGTGTGGCCTAGTTCCTGAATCGCCGTCGGAGCTTGGTCAGAGTTTGCAGTTCTTTGGTGAGGAAGTGATTGATTTAACAGGGATGTGTTATCACAGATTTATGCACAGCAGTGGAGTTAAGTGTTGGTGCCAGCGGTGCAGTGCACAGCACAGAGTGCACAGCAGCGGAGTCAGTGGCGGACGGATCATCGGAAAAGCCCACAGAACTCGTATTGATCGCTCCCGGTCGGACACTGGCTGAGAACCAGAGCCAGAGGCGGCGCTCGGTGGGAGAGCTAACGCTGAAGGTCTAATGCTGCTCTCCCGCCTCGGCCGCCGCTGGACAGATACTCGCTCTAATACTACCCCTACTGCTGATGGGACAGCTCCTACAGGGGCGAGAACACAATCAATCAGAGCCTGAAATGTTGTTCAGAGGTGTGTTTGTTTTTTTACTTGACAGGGACAGATTTACATGGGCAGAAACATGAGACAACTGAAGGAATCTGATAACCCGATAATCAGAAATCCATAATTCTGTGTTTCCATGCGCCAGGTTAGTTGTGGTTGTTGGAGCAGCTGAACTCTCTCCTCCCTGCCGTCATCTCCACCTGGAAGAGATGATTGCACCTTTGTGTTTAGACTTGGGGTCAAAGCGCTGCATGTGTCGTCAACCTCACAGCACAAAGCACAGGGTCACGCTGCGTTTAATTTATCCTCGGAGCTGGGAAAGACGTTTCTTCTGAGTTTCAGTTGTCAAGTCAGAAATTTTAATCACCGAGAAAAAAATACATCAGAGAATATGGCCCTAATTAAGGACTTCAAATTGTGTGGTTGTGTTCATAATCTACTAAATGTTACAAATCCTTTAAAGGATCTGTATCCTGCTATTTTAGCCATTCCAAAGTAAATTATAGGCATATATTATATATTGTACCTCTACCGCTATGAAGTATTATTTTTTGTGAGAAATATAAGTATTTTCAGGAGGTATTTTGCAAACCCAGAAGACACAATGCTTCAATTCAGTTAACTCCGCCCCCACTCTCCAAACTAATCCACCCATGCTTTACTAGCAGTAAAATAAATCTAAATATCACATCAATAAGTGAAGTTACTTCACGATGGAGTTATAAGGAGTTGACATCTGCAACACAGCTTCATAAATGGCTAACACACACACGCTAACACACAAGCTAACACGCTCTGTCCTGGCCGCTCCATCGTATGTTTACATTATGGGACTCGTGTTAGTTATAAAAGTTAATCCATTTTGATTCTGGCCAAGGTCGGTCAAGAGACAGTCACAGAAAAACACCATTTTGCTGATAGTCGCTGAATCCCGGAGAGAAATTCCAACCTCTGGCGAGTGGCCTCTGCTTTAGGAAGGTTGAATAAAGTCCTCTAAAGCTTTTCTCCGTAACATTATCGTTAAGTAAGAAAAAAGAACAGGCGTGTCCAGAGTAAGTTAGAAAGAGCTCCTTCTTCACAACTTTCAGTGCAAACATGACGTCTGTTCAGACACTCGGGGTTTGTTTTCCCCGCAGGGCCAGCGCGGACGCCTCAGGCACTTCCTTTTTTTGTTTTTATTTTTCTACATTTCTTTCTTACAACAGAAATAATGATAAAGCTGTTTTATAAATTGAAATCACACAGTAAGGCATTACATTACAGACGTCGGGCTCTTCCTGTTTGACGCTATGACGTAAAAAACATCAGAGTGTCACAACTCGTTTACCAGGAATCCTGCTCAGAGCAGAATTCAGGAGGATTGAACTTGGATTAGAACCGCGTGAATGAAGCCAAAAACTACTCTGGGGGTGGTTTTGATTAGGAAATAACATAACAACATGGCTAAAAGCTCCAAAAAGGCGATTTTGCATGATTATAGGCCCACCTATAGGTGCTTACTTTATCTCGCCAGTGTGCCAGTATTAGCTGTATAGTACCAACATACAGTCTTATAAAGTCTGAGTGACAGGGAGCCAGTGCAGAAGCTTCTTCTCTTTCACAGCCTTTATTGATCTGCCAAACCTCACCTAGAGATGGGAATCTCTGGGTGAGATTCCCATCAAAGAAAACGGAACCGGTTTTTTCCAGAATCCTAAATCTCCTTCATTAATGATTCCCTTTATCGTTTTGCGCCGCAGCCTCATGTTAATATTAGCAGGGGCGTAGCTTGCTATTAGGCCAGGCAGGCACTGCTTGGGGCCCCTCAACTGTCAAGGGCTCATTGTGCACAGACTTGCAATGAATACTCGCTTGATTAGACTTTTCCTGATGACAGTGTTGCTGCAGTTACACTATCTGACCACTAGTGCTCTCTGGCGCTGTTTATCAGCTTCAGCCGCAGGTTTTTGTGAGTTATGACTTCTTAATATTAACTTAGAATGAGAAGTGGACATTCTTTTTACACATGGCTCCACCCCTTTATATTTAAAACAGTGAAACCAGTTTATTGCATCGCCCATCGTGACCTACAGAACCTCAGCTTTATGGGAGTTATGAGGTGACCAGCTCCTCGTGTACGGATGGATGAGAAGGCGCTGTTTTTGGATGCTGCATATGGTTTTAATTGACATTGACAAATCTTCTTCTTTTCTGGTACTTTAACGATACTTGGTTTATGATATCGATACCTGACCAATACTTTTTCTGATACCTATACCAAAATATTTGTCATGGAGAACAAGAAAACAGAACAATAATGTGTGGAAGAGCTGCAAATTTACAGTATCGGGTTCAGCGGCAATGTCAAGAAATGTGTGAAAAATGTTGGAATAATTCGGGCAAAAAAATTGGGGGAAAATAAGCAAACATTCAGGAAAAAATTAGGAAAATTGTGTTTAAAATTGAGCAAAAAATTCGGATGAAAATGGCACACACAAAAAATGAAAAATGGGGCAAAAATTCAGAAAAAAATTGGGAACATTTGGGAGAAATTGTGGCAAAAAAAATAAATTGTGTTAAAGGGGCTGGATGCAAGTTCGGCATTTTGTACTCACTACTGCCACCTCAGGCCACATTTGTAACTGCAGCTTCTATATTAAGCTCGTGCATGACGGCACTTCAGACCCGAATTAACACCTTTTTCAGTGACAGTGCAGGATTTTAGAGGCAGTTGTGGTGAACAGGTCTGAGCTCATTCTACACATTAGGACATGGCTGGAACATGTAGGGGGAGGAAAATACTTAATTTTTACATTTTTAAACTCTGTATAGTCTCTTTAACGATACTTGGTTTATGATACCGATACCTGAACGAAAATATTTGTCATCTAGTGTTAGAAAAAGGAACAATAAGTAAATTTACAATATCGGGTTCATCTCCAATGTCAAGAAATGTGTGGAAAAATATGGAATCATTTGGGGGGAAATGTAGAAAAATTGGGCCAAACGTTCAGAAAAAAAAAATGAGGAAATTTGTTTTTAAAATTGGGGCAAAAAATCTGAAAAGAAAGGGAAAATTTTGGAGAAATTGTGGCTAAAAATAATAATAAAAAAAAATGTTAAGAAATAGGCAAAGATTCTTAAATTGGGGAGATCATATTTATGTCAGTCACTTTGTTTAACCTCTTAACTCCCGACCATTTTCTCCAGTTTGGCTTTACCCTAATCAAAAAGCTTCTTGGGAAAAAAGCACCAAAATAGCCACAAAAACAAAAATGTGACAAAAATTCAACAAAAATGTTACAAAAATTCAACAAAAATTCAACAAAAATTCAACAAAAATTCAACAAAAATGTGACAAAAATTCAACAAAAATGTGACAAAAATTCAACAAAAATGTGACAAAAATTCAACAAAAATGTGACAAAAATTCAACAAAAATTCAACAAAAATTCAACAAAAATTCAACAAAAATGTGACAAAAATTCAACAAAAATTCAACAAAAATGTGACAAAAAAATGGCAAAAATTCTACAAAAATGTGACAAAAACTCAGCAAAAATGTGACAAAAAAATGGCAAAAATTCAACAAAAATTTGACAAAAATTCAACAAAAATGTGACAAAAATTCAACAAAAATGTGACAAAAAAATGACAAAAATTCAACAAAAAAATGACAAAAATTCAACAAAAATGTGACCAAAACTCAACAACACGAGGAAAAAGATCAGTTTTGTGGGTCTTAGCTTTCAAATGAGGTGTTACACAGGCCTATATAAAAGCCAAAGAGGTTAATGGTATCGTGTAATGTTACCCCACACTTGTGCTTCTGCTGCATCGGAGGAGCTGACAGGAATATCCTTCAACCCTCGGAAACACGGAGCAGAGAATATGACTGTTGTAAAACACTAGCATTGGGTTTAAATCAAATCACCTGAAAACAGAAGTCGTCGTTTTCCGTCAGGCCGTGATCGTAATGGCAGGTTTGGGGCGAATCCTTTGTCCTGTTTGTCCTTCCTCACTGTTTCCTGACCTCTCTCTCTCTCTCTTCACAGATCGCGGATTTGTACAAGAAGCAGCAGCAGATCCAGAACCAGGGCGACAAGGCGGACCCCGAGGATTACTACTGATGCCCTTCCAATCACCCCCCACAGTCGCGTAATCACCGTTATCAGTGATCGGGGTCAATTGTAAATAGCTTCAATGTGTTAAATGACAATAAAGAGCAGTTTTAAGAGACTGATTGGGGTCTGATTGATTTGTTTTTCACCTTTGTGCAGCTTTGTGAAGGTCGCAGTAAAGACTTTTGGCTCTTACGATGAAGCGTTTTCACAGAGTTTCGCTCAAATAGATAAATATTTCAGGATTACTGTGAGTTACTGATGCTACTCTCCCTGACAGTGGATCTTCTCTGGAGGATTCTGCTCACAAACAAAGGTGAAGGTGTTGGTTAAAGAGTTAAAAGTCTATCAAAAGTATATTATAAGTAGTTAATGATGTTCTAGGAGGCGAGTCAAGTGAACATAAGTAGTACGAGAATGACTTTAGTGCCATTTCTGACCTTTTTTAAGCTTTGTGGTTAAATTGTACCATAATATAAACTGGGAGTCACATTGCTCAATGACTATTAATCTAAAAGTTTGTTAAAGATACCAACATTATGGTCTAAAACGGTGGCAAAGCAAAAATGGGGAGTGTATCGCCGGGGTCCATTAACAAAAGCTCCTGAATAAAATATGTTTTTATTGGGAAATACGATTGAGGAAACTTTTTTCAGGACTGTAGCCAATGTGATGTTAGTAGTGATGGCCAAAAACCTCGGCGCTCCGGAGCTTGTTTCGCTCTTCCTGAAGCAGATGCTTTGAAACATTGCGTCGGAGCCATTTTCAGTAACATCTGGTCACGTGACTGTCTTGAAAACGGCTTCATTCTGTGAGTTCTGTATCGAGTCTTAAAGCCGGTCATCGGCTCACAGCGTCTCACTGAGCTGCCTTTAGCGGCGAGGTTTAAACAGCGGATGTTTCCTCGTCCATATAGTGATGTAAGTCATTATTATCATAGATAAATAAATGTGCTGTATTTCACCCATTTTCCATTTAAATGCGTTCATGTGGCGAAAGTGTCTGTGGGTCAGAATACATTTTGTATTTTCTTATTCTTTACGAATTGAGTCTGTATCTGTACCTGCTTTTGGACAGATACAAAAGCAGACGTGGAGCTGATCACGATATACGATATACTTTATTAATCCCAAAGGAAATTCAGTTTATCAGCTGCACAATCCAGTCACACATACAAACATCAAATTTAAAATAACAGTGCAGAGAATAAATATAATAATTTAAAAGTATAAAAATATAGAGGTACTATAAAAAACATTTCACTCCCATTTAACCCCCCCCCCCCCCCCCCCAAGGATTTGTTATACAGCCTGATCGCTCTGGGCAAGAAGGATCTCCTGAGCCTGTCCTTTGAGCAGGAGAGCGAGAGCAGCCTCTCACTGAAGGAGCTCCTCTGCTTCATCACCAGCTCATGCAGGGGGTGGTCTCTGTTGTCCATTACAGAGAGCAGCTTCTCCAGAGTTCTCTTCTCCGAGATTGCCGCTACAGAGTCCTGATCGGCCCCAATCACAGAGGAGGCCTTTCTAATTAGTTTGTCCAGTCTCTGAGTGTCCCTCTCTCTGATGTTTCCCCCCCAACACACAACACCATAGAAGAGAGCACTAGACACTACTGCCTGGTAGAACAGTTGGAGCACTTTCTTACAGATCTTAAAAGAAGCAAGCCTCCTCAGGAAGTAGAGTCTGCACTGCATTTTCTTGTAGAGCTGGTCAGTGTTCACTGACCAGTCCAGCTTCTCATCCACCTGTAGCCCAAGATATTTATAGGAGGTCACCACCTCGATCTCCTCGCCATTGATGGTCACAGGCTGAGGAGATGGGCGACACCTTCGAAAGTCCAGGACCATCTCCTTTGTCTTGGAGGCGTTCAGCTGCAGGTGGTTCAGGTGACTCCAGGTGGTGAAGTCCTTTACAAGGGACCGGTACTCCTGCTCGTCCCCCCCACGGATACACCCGACGATGGCAGTGTCGTCCGAGAACTTCTGCACATGACACAGTTCAGTGCTGTGCCTGAAGTCCGCGGTGTACAGGGTGAAGAGGAGGGGCGCAAGAACCGTCCCCTGTGGAGCCCCGGTACTGCTGGTCACGGAGTCAGAGATGTTACTCCCCAACCGCACAAATTGTGGTCTGTCGGTGAGGTAATCCGTGATCCAGGACACGAGGAGAGGGTCGACCTGCATGTTGGTGAGCTTGTCTTTCAACAGGAGGGGCTGGATCGTGTTGAAGGCACTGGAGAAATCAATAAAAGTAATTCTCACAGTGCAACTCTCCTTATCGAGATGTGTGAGGGCCCGGTGCAGGAGGTACAGCACAGCGTCCTCCACTCCCACATTCTTCCTGTAGGCGAACTGGAGGGGATCCTGGGCCGACTGCACTTGAGGTGTCAGGATGTTCAGAACCAACCGCTCCAACACCTTCATGAGGTGGGAGGTCAGTGCCACAGGTCTATAGTCACAGAGGTCCCCTGGCCGCCCCTTCTTTGGCACTGGGACGATGCATGAAGTCTTCCACAGTGAGGGCACTTTTCCCAGGTGTAGGCTCAGGTTGTAGATTTGCTGGACAGGCTCAGCCAACTCTGCAGCACAAGCCTTCAGCACCCTGGGACACAGCCTGTCTGGTCCAACAGCTTTCCTAGTGCGGAGATGATCAGGCGAGGAAAACGTAAGGAGCGCCGTCTACAGCAAATAGAGCCGAAATTAGTTCTGACTGAATTAAGTAAAAAGATCCGCAGGTGACTGAGGCCCCGCCCACTGAGGCCACGCTCACTGGAGCTCCATGAAGCACAGACCCACTTTACCAAGAAATTTACTCTAATTTATCGGCCTATGATTGATTTGATCAAACCTCAACTGCCACACGTCTGTTTGAAACTTCTCTTCAATTCAATTCATCTTTTTTATTTGAGCATCTGAGCTCCACAAAGCTCTTCATAGGAACAGAGTTCAGCACAGTAATCAAGCAAAAGAAAGATGCATGCGTAGGTGAATAGCCGAATAGATAAATAAATAACGTGGATATGATGCTCAAAAGGAGTAGGCAGTAGCTTCAGCTTGTTAGCGCCTTCCCCCTTGTGCTGTCCAGCTGCCTGCTCGCCCCGCCCCCCAGCCACAGCAAGCACTACAAGCAGGTGAAACCAATGCTCCAATCAACACACTCCGACCAACTCCAAAAACACACAGGTTCTCCATGCCAGTCAGTGTGCAGAGGACCAGAGAGAGTGGAGACACAAGCGGTGTCTCTCTTCAAAACCTCAAAGAGGTCCCGAATAAAGAAGAAAAAGACACACCTTTCTGCAAAGAGAGAAGGACTGCCGGTAAGGGACAAATGTGGGGCATCAAAACTAATTTCATGTATCAGAATGCATAAATGTGTTTAAAATATATGTTAAATACTTAAGCTAAAAATTGGTTAGAAAATTATTTGTTTATTTACATGTTTATTTACATTTGCTTTTGTTCTGTGTTTTGAGGTTTTTCACCTGTACCACACGGACAGAGAAATAAAAACCCAAAAGTCTGTTCATTGGAGTGAAGTCCAGTTATTTCCTTCCTGTAGAGAGGACATTCCCTTTCAAGTCGGGGAGCTGTAAAAGTAGACTTGACAGTGAAAAACCGGAGCTGTGAATACTGGGAAGAATTCCTATGACAGACTCCAAACCTGGATAAAATAAATCTACTCACCTGCGCCCACCTGTTCCGACTCTACAATCAAGATGGCCGACTCAATGATGTTGGTTCAGCTGAAAGCCACCAGAACAACAGCAAAAAGGCAGTTTTCCCGGCTGGTGAACAACATCCTAAGAACGCATACAGTTATGTCAGAAGACGAACTTAAAGACAACTTTAAAGCGATGGCAAGAGAGGCCAACAAAGTACTCGAGGCTAATGACGATGTGGAGGATCAGTACAAGGTGGAATCGGAGCTGGATGACGAGGCACTCACGGAGCGACAGAAAGCAGATCTGGAGAAGACTAAAAGTGAGTGTGAAAAGAAACTGGAGGAGCTGAAAGGGCTCATATTGAGAACTCTATGGGCCAAATTTGGAGATGAAGAGCTGAATCTGGTCGTGGAGGCTGCTGAGACGGAGGCAGACCGTGTGGCAACCATTGACCCAAGTGAAGGAAATGACGACTATGAATTCCTAGTAAAGCACCTGGAGAAGCTGATTAAAAATGCGAAGGATCTTCACACTCGGTGGAAGTGCTGGGCTCCTCCCGCAGAGCAACAAGCCCTCCAGTCCCGTGTCCATGACCTGGAGAGAGGGCTCCCCAAACTAACAGCGAGAGCAGGTCAGTTTGTTAAAGCCAGAGTGAAGGAGGACCGACTAAGCTCAGTTACAATCGACAACGCGCTGAGACCAGCTGTGAAGCTAAAGGCAACCTCGCTACCCAAATTCCCTGGCACCAGGCGTGACTACTATTGCTGGAGAAAGGACTGGCTGGCGCTCCAGGAACAAGGCGAACCTACTGGATCACGGGAGGTAATGAAATACCAGCTTCTAGACAGTATTGATGACCGGACCAGAAGAGATCTTCGCCTGTCTAATTACACAGCAGTCGAAGACATCTTCAGGGTCCTCGACAATCGCTACGGTAACAAAACCACCATTGCTATTGAAATTGTTGAGGAACTGCAGCGGTTTCCCTATGTAAGAAGCTACCAGCCGAGAAAGGTCCTTGAGCTTATTCAATTGGTCGAGAAAGCCTTAATTGACCTGAGAGACCTTGGCCAAACCGGTGCCATAAAAAACCCGCTAGTTACAATGTCCATAGAAAGCAAGTTGCCTGAGGTTCTGAAGAGGGATTGGTTACGCTATGCAGCTGAAAATCATGTAGATGATAACAAACGCTTTGATACTCTTCTGACTTTCCTCAGAAGCCAGGAGGAGATCTACGAACGGCTGGATCAGCTAATGGGGGAAGAAGTCCCGAAACATAGGTCAAGTAGAACCACCATGCAGTCAAGCAGAGACTCTGTTTGTGTTGTGTGTGGGGACGCTAAGCACAGTCGAAGGCTGTATTTCTGCCAGAAGTTTCAAAAAATGAAGCTATCTGACAAAAAGGATGCTGTGAGACGACTAGGAGCCTGCAAAGAATGCCTAGAAATCCACAGTGTGAAGGACCACTGCAAAGACGAATTCCTGTGCAGGAAACCAGAATGCAGTGGCAATAAACATCACTTTTACTTGTGCCCCTTAGGAAAGCCGAAGCCCAGAATCGCTGCAGTGGGAGGGGATCGTTATAAGACTTACACAGAAGCCCAGGAGGAGTTCCTCAAAAAACTCCCCCCAGAACTCTCTCAAGAATGTCGCCATGCCTTCAGCAACTCCGTGACCAAAACCCCACAGGCGTCAAGCAAACAAGATCTGCTGACGGAGAATGGCTTGAAAGAGTGGCCAGTCATCCTTATGCTGTTAGAGGTAGAAGCCAACGGGGGGCAGAAGATAGGCACGCTCATTGATCTAGCCTCTGATACAAATTACATCACTCACCGAGCGGCCAGAAGACTAAATCTCCGGAGTGAGGACATCACACTAGTGGTGCATGGCGTCGGCGGGATGACCTCCCAAATTAACACGAAGCGCTACCTGTTGAAGATTCGGGTCCGCGCTAGTGATGGCACATTCAAACCTCGCTTGTTGATCTGCTATGGACTCAATGATATAGCTCAAGTCCATGAGCATGTGTCTGCTGAGAAACTCCAAAGGTTCTTCCCAGAGGTCGCACTCAATGAACTGGTGAGGCCAAGACAGGTGGAGCTCCTCATCAGCCACAAGGAGGGCAAACTGGCTCCCCAGAAGGTGTCCAGCGTTGGAGATTTAGTGCTGTGGGACGGGCCCTTGGGGAAGACGGTTGCTGGCTCTCATCCGAAGCTGTTCGGAGGGCTGACGTTCTCAACTACCGGCTCCAAAACCCACTTTGCGAGGTCCATGAGTGCTGTGAACGCAAAGGAAGACAACTGTGGTTGTAACTTACCTGGGATCCAGAGGTCCGGAGCTATCTGCAAGAAAAGGGTGGAACCGTCGACCAAAACCGAGGTGGATAAAAGAACCTGCAAAAAACTGCAGTGGGAGGTAAGACCAGCAGAGGGAGCCATTGCTCACAACCCCTGCAAAAATACTCACAGCGATGCTAAACCTCCCATCAGCGGTGGGATCAGACCATTAAGAAGCAAAGTCATTCTGCGATCTTTCCATCGGAAACCGATGGAAGACCGAGTGGGAGGTGTGCTGTCCAGCTGCCTGCTCGCCCCGCCCCCCAGCCACAGCAAGCACTACAAGCAGGTGAAACCAATGCTCCAATCAACACACTCCGACCAACTCCAAAAACACACAGGTTCTCCATGCCAGTCAGTGTGCAGAGGACCAGAGAGAGTGGAGACACAAGCGGTGTCTCTCTTCAAAACCTCAAAGAGGTCCCGAATAAAGAAGAAAAAGACACACCTTTCTGCAAAGAGAGAAGGACTGCCGGTAAGGGACAAATGTGGGGCATCAAAACTAATTTCATGTATCAGAATGCATAAATGTGTTTAAAATATATGTTAAATACTTAAGCTAAAAATTGGTTAGAAAATTATTTGTTTATTTACATGTTTATTTACATTTGCTTTTGTTCTGTGTTTTGAGGTTTTTCACCTGTACCACACGGACAGAGAAATAAAAACCCAAAAGTCTGTTCATTGGAGTGAAGTCCAGTTATTTCCTTCCTGTAGAGAGGACATTCCCTTTCAAGTCGGGGAGCTGTAAAAGTAGACTTGACACCCCTTTTGTAAGTAGATACATTAATTTACTATGCATAAAGAAGATCTGACATAATAGTCATTTTGTCCTATTCCAGTGACTATACAATCATCAATATTTACGTTACAACATTCTGCTGATCCCAAGACAGGGAAAGAAAACTCAATAAACTCAATAAAACTCTTCCACATGATTGAGTTGGTGCTCAGTTCATCCACACGAGGTCAGTGTTCAAACAGAATGAAACGGCTCAGAGACTTCGAAGCACTTTTTTTAGACACTTTTTTGCAGGAAAGCTTCATCACTAGTTCTTTGTATCCTGATCTCTCATTATGTCAGTGCCCTCTGCTGGACACGTGTGGAATTCTTTCCTTTTATTTTTATTTAAGCTGCCCTCTAGTGGCTGGAGTGAGCATTCTGGTAATTTCTTTAAAAAAATCATAACTCTGCAAAGGAATGGGCGAGAGACTTACTTTTTTTATTTTATGCCCTATAAGTCGTGGGCCAAGTTTATGCAGACATTTATTTATTCATGAAGCTTTTATTGGAGGATCAACTCTACATTTCGAGTCAGGCGTGAGCCGACCTGAAGTCCAGTCACTGAGTTGTGTTTTAAAGCTGCCCTTGAAAAACACACTAGTTAAGAATTGTCTCGTGTTGAGAAGCTTTGTTTGATGTTCGTACCTTCGCTCCAAAGAGCCGTTTGAAGACCCGCGATCAAGAACTATTGATTTGTATAAAGGTGGAAAAGGTTACAGAACCATCTCTAAAAGTATTGATGTTCATAAACCCACAGTTAGAGAAATTGTCTATAAATGGAGACAGTTTGGCTTCACCGTTGCTTCACTTCCAAGGAGTGGCCGACCTGTGGAGATGAGCAGAACACTTTAGCCCAGTATCAGAACAGAAGCTGCCTCACAGGGCTGCACTGAACATGTAAAACAGAGCAGTAAATAATGTAAAGTTCAGGCAAATGAAGCATAAAGTCCTAATAAGGGTCAGCAGTAGGTGGTGACGAGGTGCGTGGGGTCCCTGTCCTTAGACTCTCCAGCACAGTGAGGAAAAAGTAAAAAACCCAGGGGGGGAAGAGAGAAACCACATCTCTCCTTCTCTCAATGAAGTCAAAAAGATCTCTCTCATGTACCTGTGTCTTTAAAGGGACTATACAGAGTTTAAAAATGTTAAAATGAAGTATTTTCCTCCCCTTACATGTTTCAACAATGTCCTAAGGCAAGTTTGTGTCATGGAGGGCTGATTTTCTTTCATTGCCAAAACACCAAGGGCCGAAACTCACAATTTTAGCCCAAAGTAAAGGACCATTTCTCTACAAATATAAGTTTTGTTTATATTACATGATCTAATAGGGTGTTTTGCTGGGAAATGTGGAAAATATTGATAGTATTTTCCACATTTTAGAGTCCATTTCATGTATTTGGTCTCTGATTTATGAATAAATGTTTCTCCAAAATTCTCTTGGGGCCAAAGGTTTTATGCTGGAGGGTCGAATTTGGCCCCCGGGCCTTACATTGCCTACCCCTGTTCTAATGTGTAGAATGAGCCCAGACCTGTTCACCACAGCTGCCTCTAAAATCCTGCTCTGTCACTCAGAAAGGTGTTACTTCGGGTCTGATGTGCCATCATGCACGAGCTTAATATAGGAGCTGCAGTTACACGTATGACCTGACGTGGCAGCAGTGAGTATAAAATGGCTAACTTGCATCTAGACCCTTTAAATCAAAATTTCTTGGAAAACAATTGACCTTTTGCCGAGCCCCGCCCCCCTTAGTTACTGTTGCTAAGCCCGACAAATAAATGGTGAAACACGATGATATCCTCTTGATCGAGGCAAAAGCTTGTTACCGTCTGCAGTGGAGGGAGATATTCGAGATATTAAATATTCAACGAAGGATAAAGGACCATTGACACTACAGCAAACAGACAGGTCTAAAGGAAAATCAAACCTCATGATCTCTTCCTTAAATGCAACACGTTTGTTAAGTGGTGACGTCACAGCTCTACTTCCGGGGTCGTAGATGTGCGAGAAACTACAAAAAACTGTTTAAAACAACAATCAATATTTCTGAAACTCAACAGGGAGTTACTGAACATACTTATTTCTCAGACTAATTAGCCAAAAATGCCGCACGTACTGCTAAAGAAGTATTATTTACTAAAGTCGGCACTTCCGGTTTAGCGGAGATAAATGCTAACGGCGCAGCAGCTACGCTAAGCTATGCTTTTGTAAATATTACTTTTTTAGCAGTAGGTGCGGCATTTTTGGCTAAAGAGTCTGAGAAATAAGTAGGTTCAGTCACTCCCTGTTGAGTTATTGATTGTTGTATTAAAGAGTTTTTTTTTTCTCACATATTAGCCGGTTATGCTAGGACCCGGAAGCGGAAGTCGTGACGTCACACTTAACAAACGTACAGCACCGCCTTGTGGACCAGGGGCTTAATATAGAAGCTGCAGTTACAAATGTGGCCTGAGGTGGCAGTAGTGAGTATAAAATACTGAACTTTCATCCAGCCCCTTTAACACAATTTATGTTTTATTTTTTTTGCCACAATTTCTCCCAGCACTTCCCGGTCAGAACCCTCTTAGTTGTTTTTAGTATTTCTAAAAATAGGAACATTTCTCCGGTGCACTAAAGTTAGCTAAGATAAGATAAGATAAGATAAACCTTTATTGATCACACAAAGGAGAAATTCACTTGTTACAGTCGGCGTCCAAGAAGATCACTCAGAGTTGATAAAGTGCAGCTGATACAGAGATTATTGCACATGTTACTTCACAGTCTTATTGTACAGTCTGACAGCAGTGGGGATGAAGGCTTTGCGGTAGCGCTCCGTCCTGCACTGAGGGTGTCTCAGTCTGCCACTGACAGAGCTGCTAACTAGCTAAACCTACAGCTAGCTAGACCTACAGGTGCCACAATGACAATCAGCTACAGCCAGTCGGGACAGAGACAAAATACACAGTACTTTTATCATAAAGGGAGATGAAAACACGTGAGACTGTGACTTGTTGACCGCCGCAGTTAAAGTTACAGCTCCAGTTTGTGTAACGTTATGTGACTGTCAGTAGCTAGATGTTAGCATGCTAAGGTGTTAGCCTAGCGTTTAGGCCCTAACCTTACCTTAGAGCAGACGTGCTCTTGTTTATTTGGAGACATTTATCTGGGCGTATGTCGTCCACATTGTAGGCAGTGTTCAGGTTGTGTTTTCGGCTTTGGGAAGGAAATTAACCTTACTCCCCCGGACACACTGTTGTTTTTGGTGACTCCTCAGTTTGATGGAAATGTTTGCAAATATTAAGAGATGAGATTTACGCTGATTTTTAGTATGAGGACATTAAAGAGCGGGTAATCTCAGACACATCTTTGTTTACCTCAGTACTTTCTGTGTTAGGTCTCGATCGTTTCCTCCAAGCTTGATTTTTATTTCCTCTCTTTGGTACGAACCACGATCCTGCCCTCGATTCCAAATCTAAATTCACCTGCGGTCTCCGTCAGATCCTAATCTCATATTCTCGGCTCGTTTCTGCGGCTCCATATCTGCGGGAAACGTGCCATCGCCGCTGTGTCGATTCTGTCAGAAATTCCCATTGAAAAGCGTCCGCAGCAGAAGACGGTCTCCTCGCCGCGTCCTGAATACCAAACGCCCGGTCCCGTCGCGCTGTGAGCGATGGGGCCGGGACGCGCCAAGGAGACGAGGCCGGGCGCCGCCGCAGCAGACGGATTTACCGGGAAAGAGGAGATGCTGAAAAAACATACCACAACTCCAGCCAAAGCGGAGCAGAAAGGCTGGGGGATTTCAGATCTTAGACGTGGCCTGGAGTCGAGGGATTGTCTTTAGCATCACGTGTCAGTTTTACTTAATAGTCTGGAAATTACCACTTAATTTCTGGAAGCTTCAAACTGCAAAAATGATCTAGAAAAGTGGTTCTCAACTGGTTTGGCTTCGAGACCCACAATCAATGAATCGTTTTGTTTAACCCAATATCACAACAGGACTTGCCTCAAAGCCAAACCAAACATTAGGACAATGACCCAAAACAACGCAGTGTCCAGGCAAATGATTGTGGACACAGCCACACCGTCCCCCCTCGCCCTGACAGACTCTCCCTCCCCCATGTCCACTGTGGATTCCTTTCATTTCCTGGGCACCACCACCACCCAGGACCTTAAATGGGAGCCAACCATCAGCTCCCTCATCGAGAAGGCCCAGCAGAGGATGTTCTTCCTGCAGCAGCTGAGGAAACTTAAGCTGCCGACCAAGATGCTGGTGCAGTTCTACACGGCCATCATGGAGTCCATCCTCCATCACCGTGTGGTTCCCCGGCGCTACAGACAAGCACCGACTGCAGCGCATTGCGCTGCTTCTGAGAAGGTGATTTTTATTGGTTTGTGTTTGTGGTTTATTTGGTAGGGACAGTGCAAGTTAGTAAACAAGCCACACCGGATTGTAGCCTTAGGCTAATTTCCATCCGTCGTCCCCCATGCGCACTCTGTAGCGCACTCTCATTCATCCTGGCCTATTGTGCATGTTTTTAGTGGTAGGGGAAACCGGAGTACTCGGAAGGAAACCTACGCAGACACGGGGAGAACATGCAAACTCCACAGAAAGGCCCCGTCCTTGGTGAGAATCGAACCCGGACCTTCTAGCTGTGAAGCACAAGCAATAACCGCTGTGCCACCTCCATGATTATGATTTACAGTCCATTTTCAAAATATTCTAATTTAACGAGATTTTTAATTTGGGGTTTTTACAAGCTGAGCCATAATAATAAAAATTATAACATATAAAGGCTTTACATATCTTACTCTGCATGTAATGAGTCACAGAAGTGAATGCACTTTTTCATGACATTCTAATTATATGATGAGCTCCTGTTGAGACCCAGGGAGTCTCTCTGCAGACGGGGCTGAACACAATGGAAGAACATCCAGTCCTTGTTGGAGCTTCACTATCACCCTTTTATTAAGTCATGCATTCTATTGTTTTAACAAAGCCTTATAGTGTCTATGAATCTGAAATTATGATCAAAACCACCTGACTTGGATAGTATAAGTGGGCGGCCTTTCTGTGTGGAGTTTGCACGTTCTCCCCTTGTCTGCGTAAGTCTCCCCTACCACTAAAAACATGCACAATAGGCCACGATGAATGAGAGAGTCCGGTGTGGCTTGTTTACATGCATGAGACCTGTGTGTGCTCATTAACCTCTTAACCCTCGCCTTAACCAAGGGGATTTCCTCCTGTTCAGCTTTGCCCAAATCCATAAGGTCAGAGCCTATAGGCCAAGCTAAAAACTCATCTAAGCTTCTCTCTTGTTATGATTGTCATGTTTTTGTTCTTTTTTGCTGTGTTTTGCTCACATTTTTGTGGCTTGATCACAATTATATTTCAATTATATTTTCTAAATGCGGAAAAATGCTACAAAAAAAAGCAAAAAGTGATGAAAAACTAACTGAAACATGAGAACTTTCGATGAACTTTGTGAGTCTTAGCTTTCAAATGAGGAGTTACACTGGCCTATAGGCTGTGAGCTCCAGCTGAGAAGCTTTTATATTTGGGTAAAACTGGAGAAAATGTGCTCAATTAAGGGCAGGGGTTAAGAGGTCTACATGCACCGTCCCAACCAATGAAACCAATAAAGAGGAATAAATAAAATGGCAGAAGCAAGTCTGAATGAGAGTGAATGTGTGAGTGGGAGGAGCACAGGGGGAAGACTTGGAATCACCGCTGTATTTTCAGACGGTTAAATCCTCTTCTGCCGGTCATGTGCGGCTCCTCTGCCTCTTCTCTCCTGTGTCTCATCCATCACTGCTTCCTCTTGTCGGGCTGATTTTCGGACGCCCGCTGCCCGTGTTGTCGGCGGCGGAGAGTGGGCCGGGTCTGTGAGGACTCCATTGTCGAACAAGTCATTTCCCAAATACCAGATTCAAACCGCAGCTCTCCTCCGCCGCGTTGTTTGCTTTCGGCGCTCGGCCTCAGATAAAGCTGTAAATCTCCTCCCAGAAAACGCCGAGCGGACGGTTCTGTCGCTGTCGGTTGTGGGTTTAGTCGGGGTGTGGTTTTTGGACTGTGGTAAAGACTGGGATGAGAAAGAACAAGGGCCGTTCCAAGTCTTAACTAGGATTATATCATGATTTTACTCACACTAAACTGCTTTTACTGTTTAAAAGCCTTATAATGTGCACTCCAGAACTGTAGGTGGCGCCGTGCAGATGCTCTGTCAATGCCTCTGAGTCCACATAGAAGAAGGTTTGACAAAACACTGGGGCTGCGTCTGAAACCATCAAATTGTAGCCTCTAAGTATAACACTAGCTCCTGATCCTTAACCTTTCATGGAGTCGACTGTTAGACCTCTATGCAGTTAGGGAACTAGAGCTTCAGCAGCATTTGCCCAATTCAACCATCCTTACCCAGGGTTAGGGGAAGTGACATCACCAACAGCTGCTGTTCTTCTTCTTTAAGGTCATTGGCAGGCTGCAGGCAAGCAAAAGCGCTGTTCGCCCCCTACTGTATTGCATATGCAACAACATAGTGTCCACATAAAGACATTTAAGGAGAAAAAAAAGTCCAAATGAGCCATACATTTCCCTTCGGTGTTATTTTATCTCAACAGCTGTTTCATAAAGCTGCAGTAGCAAATGATCCATGTGGCTTAAGTTTCTACTAAATGAAAACAAAAGCACAAACTGTCTTTATTTAATCCGTTTCCTGAGGCGGCTCTTTAACACTGACATGTGACTGAGCTGTGGAGACGACAACATGGATTTAGTCACTTTTATAAAGTTTGGCTTATTATTATTATTATTATTATTAAATGTGCTCCTGTCAATCAACAGTGGTTGTGCATGAATCACTGGAGGGTGGGGCCGAGGGGGGTGGGGGGATTGGCGGCGCAGTGGCTTATGGGATGGCACATAGCTCCTTATCACCGATTAGTTAGCACCAGAGGTCCCTATGCTAAAGTGGCTATGCTAGTTAGCATTGAGGCTCCTTTCCCATAACTCCTTCCTAACTAACAGACCAATTCGGAGGCTTCTTATCATGGCGGACGCTGACGCACATTCGGACGCCGCATGGCTCTTTTTAATATAACACGACGCCATAACTGACCATACAGAGGGACTGATATTTACGCTTTGAAAAAAATCTTGCGCCACAGCGAAAAAAAAGAGGTCTGACATGTCATTTAGCTTTGACTTGTGTGGCCTGCTCTGTTGTTGGGCAGATTCTTCTCGTTCAGTTCTGGGTAAAATTGACTGAAAATAACTGGCTCTTTTCCCAATTGAGATCCAGTTCAAACCATTCACCTTAAGTAGTTCTTACCCCTAGAGGCCATAAGTGCCACTGCAGGTGTCGTAGCAAGTTACGTTTTTTTTACTCATTAATTGTCCGTCAGAGTAAATATTACACTGACAGAAAAGACAAAGGGACAGAGGGATATTTTACATCCAATTACACAATGAAAATATTTTTTCCCACTCAAACTTGTAAATACTGTTTAGGTGGTGCTAGCCCGCAGTTAGCTTTGCCCGCTAGCCGTTAGCCGTAACAGATTATATAAACTGATTTGTATTCTACTTTGAAAACGTAACAATTCTCTACAAAGCAACTTAAGTAACGTCAACCAGATCCTAAAATGGAGGTCGTTTTGGCTCAGCTTGAGTTCATCTGGACTCGCTCTGTCTCTCATGTTTCTGTGGCGTCAGAAACGTTGCAGTTGAGTGAGACGTCCAGGTGGTTTGAAAATGTGAGTCTCGGTGCGTTTTTCAAATCACAACAAGAGCCGCTCAGTCTTTGTCATGAAAATAATAAGTGCTACAAAGGGAAAAGTTTGTATTTTCTTCCTCAGACAAACTCATAACGGCTAAATTATCTCAGTGTGGGAGCACGAGGCGGAAACACAAGCAGAACATTCATCTTCAGACTTAAATGGAAAATATTATTTTGAGGAGAAAGCCTTGTTCTACACTGGTGTTGTTTTGTAAGTGGGACACGCACTTTGTATGTATGTAAATGTAAACTTTCTCTAATTATTCAAAAACTACTTGAACAAACGCTGAATTATGAATATAGTTTTCTATTAAATAAAGACACAAAGACATGGGGAGGAGCAAAATGGTTCAACAGCCCATAAATACATGAATAACGGAGAATGCTAACATGATGCTACATGCATAGCATCGGGCTAAAGCTAACGGTGAGCTAGCGCTAGCTACAACTGCCGTTTTTTCACTTCTACTGAACAATCTGCTGTGAGAAAATATCCATATGGGCCTGATTTACACTTGCCTTTACTTATGTGTGATAAATAAGTTGATATTCCACCAGAAAATGTCTTAAAAGAGTGGAAAATTGTGTTTCCGGAAAGATTCTATTTTCCCCCTCGGCGAGGCCACGCCCCCTTCTATGACGAGATGCCGTCTGTATCTATAGGGAACGTTTATTTAATATTTTCCATCTGAAGCTGCACGGAAACATTAACTGTGTCTGTTACAATGTTATTGGGTAGTTTTGATTTAGTTTTGATTTTTAATTTCAGTCTTAATAGGAAATCTAATGCTTGTTCAACAAAAACGTGTGTGGAAAATACAATATTTTATACGATATATGACTGAATTAGTTTTATTTGGGTCCTTGGCTTGTCGTCCGAGGTCCCAAAGCCCTGACACTTGGGAACCACTGATAAAACATTGGCATTTGCAGAAAATAGTTTTTTACTTTAGGCGACAATGTTGAGGTTCGGCCCTTGGGTGTTTTGGCAATGATGAAAATCGGCCTCCACGACGCAAACTTGCAGACCCTGCTTTACACTGTCAGGAGCATAAATATACAACATCACCATTAGCTGAACAAAAAACATTATATATATATTTAAAATATATCAGTCGGTTTGTTTTCAAGAAACCGTCCCAGCCTAAAATGTTTGGAGAATTGAGAATATTGCAGTGATGAAAAATGGTTGCATTTATATAAAGCCTTTCTTCCTGCTTTAGGCCCTCACAGGAACCAGTCACACACCAGTGTACACAGACTCTGGAGGCAAGGAGAGTGAAGTGTCTTGCCCAACAACACAGCGACAGTGCACCTTCGAGCAAAAGGGTGCATTACAACCTCACTTTGAAATGTTTGCGTCCTCAGTTTTAACGGCATCACAATATATTTCTGGAACTCGAAGCCCCTCAGTCAGTTTGTTCGACCCTCACAGGACGACCTGCTCCACATCTGTCCCAGCCCTCCTGAGCACCACCCGCCTCTGCATGTGCGGGCTGGTCACAAGGCCGGAGTTATGCGGGGGCTTATAAGGGCTAAACCCAGGGGCCCAGCAGGTTCAAGGGCCCCTGGGCATAAGGAGAGAAATGCATGTTCAGTGCGGGCGGTCAAATGAGTTCCCTCTCTCTTTGCAAACTCCCTCACATGGAAGGCTTTATCAGATGACTTTTTACCTGAGACTAAACCAGGTCTAAACCAGGACTAATCCAGGACTAAACTAAGACTAAACCAGGTCTAAACCAGGTCTAAACCAAGACTAAACTAAGACTAAACCAGGTCTAAACCAGGACTAAACCAAGACTAAACCAAGACTAAACTAAGACTAAACCAGGTCTAAACCAGGACTAAACCAAGACTAAACTAAGACTAAACCAGGTCTAAACCAGGACTAAACCAGGTCTAAACCAGGTCTAAACCAGGTCTAAACCAGGTCTAAACCAGGTCTAAACCAGGACTAAACTAAGACTAAACCAGGACTAATCTGGATCTAAACGAGTTCTAAACAAGGTCTGAGCCATTTTCATTAAGTTGACACTGGGAAAAAAATATGAGCCTATTGGTCTGTTAAAATGCACCAAAATGCTCCATTAAAATAAAAGAGATCTCAGTGGGAGGAGCCCCAGACCCCCCTTTTAAACATGTCCCCCCACCCGTCTGGCAGCAGCAAAGGCTCTTCTTCGAGGGCCACAGAGCTCAAACTGGGATCATTATGTTAAACTGTTTTGTTTTTCACAAATTTGTAATTTTTTAAATCAGTCCCATGTTTTAGAAGTTATTTCTACAGGTTTAATTTTTAAAAAAAAACATGCGTCTATAGATACAGACGGCATCTCTGGAATCGGCCATATATGGTCATTTTTGAAAACAGTTAAGGGGGAAAACAATTTTGAAAAAATGTAAATTTTCTCTAATTATTCAAAAACTTAACAAATGCTGAAATATGAATATAGTTTCTACTAAATAATGATACAAAGACATGGGGAGGAGCAAAGTGGTTCAACAGCCCATAAATACATGAATAACAGAGAATGCTAACTTGATGCTACATGTTAGCATCGAGCTAATGCTAACGGCTAGCTAGCGCAAGCTACAACTGCCGTTTTTTCACTTCTACTGAACAATCTGCTGTGAGAAAATATCCATATGGGCCCGATTTACATTTGACTTTATTTACATGTGATGTGAAAATTGTGTTTCTCTAAAGATTCTATTTTCCCCCTCGGCGAGGCCACGCCCCCTTCTATGACGAGATGCCGTCTGTATCTATCCCTAGTATTCGTTCATTTATAGTACAGATGCATTCAAAGCTATGATCTATGGCTGGGCGATATATAGATATTTAAGATATATCAATATATTTATGAATGAGAAATGGAATTAGACCATATCGCAAATATCGGGATATTTCAAATTGAGATAAGTTCTTAAGGGGAGACACTACAGGCAAAACTACATTTTTTCAGATTTCAGTTTTTGGGTCTAATTGGTCTCTGAACATATAAGCTTTCACCCGGAAACAGAAAATATGCCTAATCTTCACAATAACATGTTTAAATATTGCGCTGATTCAATGTTCCCCCATAGACTTATATGGGAGAACACAATTTCAAGGGCCTTTTTCTCAAAACACATTTTTCTGTCATTGTGGCGACACTATGTCCGCGTCAGTCGGACCTAAAGACTTCAAACTTTCCAGCCTTGGACTGAACAATATTTGGAAGATTTTTTCAGGGGGATTTTTTATTATTTAATCCCTAAACTCCATTTATTGAGTTTTGAATGTCAAAAAATAAGGCAAAAATTACATTTTTACAATTTTTTCCACTAAAAAACAGCTTATTTTAAAACTAAACAAGAAATCCAAAATCCCCTCTGAAAATGTCTTGGAAACTCATTCACCAATAAAATGAATCCATACATTTGAATGTAGCTCTATCCATTATTCAGATTTCGTCGCCAAAAAGATGGGAAATTTGGGGGCATTTTTAGCCATAAAACACCTTGTTCTTATATGAAAAGATAAAATGACAGAAAACTTGCAATGTATTTTTTCCTCACATTTATGCCAGTGATCGACAGCAAAAGCTTCAAATTGAAATCTGTAAATATACATTTTTTCCCCTATTCACCTGCAGTGTCTCGCCTTAGGTTACTAAAAAGAAACGTGTAATCTCAAGCCGATTTTTTAAAAGTTGATCTTAAACTGAGCACTTTATGTTTTCTCATAAATGCTGCCCTCAGAAAAAGATCGACCTATTTTATTTTCTAGGCTATTTTTATTAAAGATATTTTTTCATTTAAATGTGCGCCTTACAGAGCTTTGTTGTGCAGCGTTTATGTTTACATTTTATAGTGAATTTTCAATAAAACTACTCGTATTTGACTTTGACTTAACATTTCATTTCACAGCTCTCACTTTGCGGAAAAAAATATCGGGATATAAATCGTATCGATATTCAACCTAAATATATTGGGATATGACTTTTAGTCCATATCGACTCAACGTTCAATAACAACATCATGTCACAGCGCCCCCTAGTGCAGCTATATGAAGTAATGTGACAGCCAGCCCCTTTGACGTGGAAAAGCATCACATTTATTAGATGAAGCCGAGGATTAAATTTGGATATTTGACAAATTAGGCAAAATAATTGTGAATTTGGATCACAGTTTTTTCGATCTTTTATGAATTTCAAAAGGAGGGAGAAAAAAAACACATTATTTTGCCAAATTGTGCAGCTCTCGGAGGCGGATTTTTCATAATTCAAAGACACTTCTGTGTTTTAGCCTTGAAGCTAAAGGCTAACATTAGTTTATCTGTAAATTGCGTGGACAGGAATTCGTCGCTACCCAACACTCGTAACCAGGAAGTAACCAGCCCAAAACATTCCGTGCTCATTTGCATAATTCTGCTCATCCATTCCATCTCAGTGCGACGTCGTAGCAACCGGAGAATTCTGAGTGTTGAGAGTTTAGGTCAGCCTTCATCACAGCTCATTCCTGTTCAGAGCTTTAGCCAGACAACACGTTTTAATATATCTCTTCAAACTGTCGGACACAAACACGAGACTTTCCCGACTGCCATGGAGAATACTCGAGCACTAACGATGTCCCTACAGCAAAAGGTGAACATCAACTACAAGAACGAAGTCTGTGAGGTTTATGAACTCGCAGCGAAACACAGATTGGACGCTTGTTTCCTGGAGCTGAAACAAGACGGTCCAATCCACAACGCATCCTTCACGTTGCGTTTAACGGTGGGACGTTTAATGGCTGAGGCTCAAGGCCCGACAAAGATCATCGCCAAAACACTCGCTGCACAGGAGATTCTGCCCGAACTACGGCGTCTCCCGCTCCCGGGGAAAACACTGGCCGGAAACTCCGCTCAAAAGGCCAAGCTCTGGAGGAAACTGCCTTCGTTTGAGCCGAACGCAAATCCTATCGTGTGTCTGCATGATCTAGTGACCAAATGGAGGGGAAAGCCTGCAGAGTACAAAGTGGACAACGTTGACAAATCGTTTGAAACCTGGGTCTTCTACGTTAGATTAACTGTAGCAGAGGAGACTGTTGTGGGAGCCGGACTCTCGAAGAAAGAGGCCAAACAAAACGCTGCTGCCAAAATACTCAATGGCTTTGGCTACAGCTTCCTCTGTGTGGAGCCAGAAAACACAAAGGAGGAGCTTCTTCTTACGACGGAGGTGAACTCTGTTCCTGCTGAGGACGTCCCTGTCTCCTCACAACCTCAGGACCCCTCAGTACCTGAGGACACCTCAGAACTTCAGGACGCCTTTGTACCTGAGGTCACCACAGAACTTCAGGACGCCTTTGTACCTGAGGTCACCGCAGAACTTCAGGACGCCTTTGTACCTGAGGACACCGCAGAACTTCAGGACGTCTTTGTACCTGAGGTCACCGCAGAACTTCAGGACGCCTTTGTACCTGAGGTCACCACAGAACTTCAGGACGCCTTTGTACCTGAGGTCACCGCAGAACTTCAGGACGCCTTTGTACCTGAGGACACCGCAGAACTTCAGGACGTCTTTGTACCTGAGGTCACCGCAGAACTTCAGGACGCCTTTGTACCTGAGGTCACCACAGAACTTCAGGACGCCTTTGTACCTGAGGTCACCGCAGAACTTCTGGACGCCTTTGTACCTGAGGACACCGCAGAACTTCAGAACGCCTTTGTACCTGAGGTCACCGCAGAACTTCAGGACGCCTTTGTACCTGAGGTCACCGCAGAACTTCAGGACGCCTTTGTACCTGAGGTCACCACAGAACTTCAGGACGCCTTTGTACCTGAGGTCACCGCAGAACTTCAGGACGCCTTTGTACCTGAGGTCACCGCAGAACTTCAGGACGCCTTTATACCTGAGGTCACCACAGAACTTCAGGACGCCTTTGTACCTGAGGTCACCGCAGAACTTCAGGACGCCTTTGTACCTGAGGTCACCGCAGAACTTCAGGACGCCTTTGTACCTGAGGTCACCGCAGAACTTCAGGACGCCTTTGTATCTGAGGTCACCGCAGAACTTCAGGACGCCTTTGTACCTGAGGTCACCGCAGAACTTCAGGACGCCTTTGTACCTGAGGTCACCGCAGAACTTCAGGACGCCTTTGTACCTGAGGTCACCACAGAACTTCAGGACGCCTTTGTACCTGAGGTCACCACAGAACTTCAGGACGCCTTTGTACCTGAGGTCACCGCAGAACTTCAGGACGCCTTTGTATCTGAGGTCACCGCAGAACTTCAGGACGCCTTTGTACCTGAGGTCACCGCAGAACTTCAGGACGCCTTTGTACCTGAGGTCACCACAGAACTTCAGGACGCCTTTGTACCTGAGGTCACCGCAGAACTTCAGGACGCCTTTGTACCTGAGGTCACCACAGAACTTCAGGACGCCTTTGTACCTGAGGTCACCACAGAACTTCAGGACGCCTTTGTACCTGAGGTCACCGCAGAACTTCAGGACGCTTCAATACCTGAGGTCACCGCAGAACTTCAGGACGCTTCAATACCTGAGGTCACCGCAGAACTTCAGGACGCTTCAATACCTGAGGTCACCGCAGAACTTCAGGACGCTTCAATACCTGAGGTCACCGCAGAACTTCAGGACGCCTTTGTACCTGAGGTCACCACAGAACTTCAGGACGCCTTTGTACCTGAGGTCACCGCAGAACTTCAGGACGCCTTTGTACCTGAGGTCACCGCAGAACTTCAGGACGCCTTTGTACCTGAGGTCACCACAGAACTTCAGGACGCCTTTGTACCTGAGGTCACCGCAGAACTTCAGGACGCTTCAATACCTGAGGTCACCGCAGAACTTCAGGACGCCTTTGTATCTGAGGTCACCGCAGAACTTCAGGACGCCTTTGTACCTGAGGTCACCGCAGAACTTCAGGACGCCTTTGTACCTGAGGTCACCACAGAACTTCAGGACGCCTTTGTACCTGAGGTCACCGCAGAACTTAAGGACGCCTTTGTACCTGAGGTCACTGCAGAACTTCAGGACGCCTTTGTACCTGAGGTCACCGCAGAACTTCAGGACGCTTCAATACCTGAGGATGCCCCAGAAGTGGAGCTGAACATGGAAAATACTCGAGCACTAACGATGTCCCTCCAGCAAAAGGTGAACATCAACTACAAGAACGAAGTCTGTGAGGTTTACGAACTCGCAGCAAAACATCGATTGGATGCTTGTTTCCTGGAGCTGAAACAAGACGGCCCAATCCACAGCGCATCCTTCACGTTGCGTTTAACGGTGGGACGTTTAATGGCTGAGGCTCAAGGCCCGACAAAGATCATCGCCAAAACACTCGCCGCACAGGAGATTCTGCCCGAACTACGACTTCTCCCGCTCCCGGGGAAAACACTGGCCGGGAACTCCGCTCAAAAGGCCAAGCTCTGGAGGAAACGGCCTTCGTTTGAGCCGAACGCAAATCCTATCGTGTGTCTGCATGATCTAGTGACCAAATGGAGGGGAAAGCCTGCAGAGTACAAAGTGGACAACGTTGACAAATCGTTTGAAACCTGGGTCTTCTACGTTAGATTAACTGTAGCAGAGGAGACTGTTGTGGGAGCCGGACTCTCGAAGAAAGAGGCCAAACAAAACGCTGCTGCCAAAATACTCAATGGCTTTGGCTACAACTTCCTCTGTGTCGAGCCAGAAAACACAAAGGAGGAGCTTCTTCTTACGACGGAGGTGAACTCTGTTCCTGCTCAGGACGTCCCTGTCTCCTCACAACCTCAGGACCCCTCAGTACCTGAGGACACCTCAGAACTTCAGGACGCCTTTGTACCTGAGGTCACCGCAGAACTTCAGGACGCCTTTGTATCTGAGGTCACCGCAGAACTTCAGGACGCCTTTGTACCTGAGGTCACCGCAGAACTTCAGGACGCCTTTGTACCTGAGGTCACCACAGAACTTCAGGACGCCTTTGTACCTGAGGTCACCGCAGAACTTCAGGACGCCTTTTTACCTGAGGTCACCACAGAACTTCAGGACGCCTTTGTACCTGAGGTCACCACAGAACTTCAGGACGCCTTTGTACCTGAGGTCACCGCAGAACTTCAGGACGCCTTTGTACCTGAGGTCACCGCAGAACTTCAGGACGCCTTTGTACCTGAGGTCACCGCAGAACTTCAGGACGCCTTTGTACCTGAGGTCACCGCAGAACTTCAGGACGCCTTTGTACCTGAGGTCACCGCAGAACTTCAGGACGCCTTTGTACCTGAGGTCACTGCAGAACTTCAGGACGCCTTTGTACCTGAGGTCACCGCAGAACTTCAGGACGCCTTTGTACCTGAGGTCACCGCAGAACTTCAGGACGCCTTTGTACCTGAGGTCACCACAGAACTTCAGGACGCCTTTGTATCTGAGGTCACCGCAGAACTTCAGGATGCCTTTGTACCTGAGGTCACCGCAGAACTTCAGGACGCCTTTGTACCTGAGGTCACCGCAGAACTTCAGGACGCCTTTGTACCTGAGGTCACCGCAGAACTTCAGGACGCCTTTGTACCTGAGGTCACCGCAGAACTTCAGGACGCCTTTGTACCTGAGGTCACTGCAGAACTTCAGGACGCCTTTGTACCTGAGGTCACCGCAGAACTTCAGGACGCCTTTGTACCTGAGGTCACCGCAGAACTTCAGGACGCCTTTGTACCTGAGGTCACCACAGAACTTCAGGACGCCTTTGTACCTGAGGTCACCGCAGAACTTCAGGACGCTTCAATACCTGAGGTCACCGCAGAACTTCAGGACGCTTCAATACCTGAGGATGCCCCAGAAGTGGAGCTGAACGCTAAGCTTGCACTCGAACTGCAGCAGCTGTTGGCAGATGTTCAGCCTTTGTTGGACTTCATGGGGGTGGAAACCAACCCCAAGACTGTCTGCAGTTTAGTTCAAACTCCACTCGAAGATGGGAAAACAGAGACCAGTCCACCAGCGCCGGACGCAGCCGATGTGGACACTTTACCCAAAGACAATGATCCAAGCAAGAGGTCAGCAGTGAAGAGAAGTGGATTAACGGTGGTGGTCAGCATGGCTACTGTTGACCCAGCAGAAAGAGTTGCAGAGGATGAGGTCCACGTTCTTGGAGGGAGCAAAGTATCGACTCCTTCTTCTGAGCATCCGGACTGTTCCCTCGTCAGTAACGCTCATGAACCAGCTGAACCTGTGGGAGAGGACAGTGTCCTCGCTCCTGAGGAGAAGGATCCACCTGACGTTACCTCTTCCAGTGGACGTCCGGTGTCCGACATTCTCACTCACGCGCTGGTCAAGAAAGTGCTTAAATTGGCCGGATCGCACAACAGACAGGACAGTGTGCAGATGGCCATCACCCTGAGTGAGAAGATCAAGAAACAGCTGATTGTTGGTGGAAAATGTGACATCAGCTTGAAAGACCTGAAGAAGATTGGAAAAACAGCAGCTAAACAGCTGGTGTTGGAGCACGGCTCTGCCCGCGCTCTCCTGAAGGCAGAACAGGACACTTTTGAAGAAGATATGGTGAAACATCTAAACATTGAGCTCAAAGCCTTCCTAAACCGGCCCAAACCGCTCTCAACTCGCTTCATCACCAGACTCGGGAGGGCTTTCTGCTTCTGCTAAGATCATAGCAACAACGTGACAAAAAAACTACTATCCGTTTTTTAGGCCTTAGTTTTCAAATGTTGCCCTGGAATGGAAAATACTGGTGTTATTGTGACAAAAAAGAGAGAAACATACAAAGTCGACACAAGAAAAAAAACAGCACAATGCTATTTTAATTTATTTTATTATTATTAATCACGTTTTCAAAAGACGAAGAGTCGGAGCAAAGAGAGTTCATCTCCGTATCCGTGCCAGTGCAGGTGACCGCTCTCATTTGGCGCTGAGCTGTGGTCCTTTGTCCCAACACTCCTGCGTCGCCGTGGAAACAGGAGTATATATTTTACTTCCTGTCGGCCTCTCAGGAGGGATCCCGCTCTGCTCTGGTCCAGCACCAGCCCCGGCCCGGGCGCAGCATAAAGGGGGGAGGCTGGTGCTGGGACGTCCCGCTGCGGCGCGCTGCTCCTGGGTCAGTCACGCTCGCTCTGCCCTGGAGGAGGTCCAGGCGGCGCTGGAGCCCGGCCACGGAGACCATGTCAGCTCTTTCTTTCTTTCTTTGGTGAATGGTCTCAGCGTCTGCAGCGCTTTTCCACCTACATCAGGCTCAACGTGCTTCAGCGAGGATCCACTCACTCACTCACACTCTCATTCATGCACCAGTGTGCGCGGACACTGGAGGCCAGGTGGGGGAAGTGTCTTGCCCAAAGACACAACGACAGCGTGTATCTTCAGGAGGCGGGATGAACCCCCAACCCTCCGATCATGAGACGACCCACTCTACTAACTGCACTGTTGCCCCTGTTTGTTTGTTTTTTCTTTCTTTCTTTCTTTCTTTCTTTCTTGCTTGCTTGCTTGCTGGCTTGCTTCCTGGCTTGCTGGCTTCCTGGCTTGCTGGCTTGCTGGCTTGCTGGCTTGCTTCCTGGCTTCCTGGCTTGCTTGCTTGCTTGCTTCCTGGCTTGTTTCCTGGCTTCCTGGCTTGTTTCCTGGCTTCCTGGCTTGTTTCCTGGCTTGTTTCTTGGCTTCCTGGCTTGTTTCCTGGCTTCCTGGCTTGTTTCCTGGCTTCCTGGCTTGTTTCCTGGCTTGTTTCTTGGCTTCCTGGCTTGTTTCCTGGCTTGTTTCTTGGCTTCCTGGCTTGTTTCCTGGCTTCCTGGCTTGCTTCCTGGCTTGTTTCCTGGCTTCCTGGCTTGCTTCCTGGCTTCCTGGCTTGTTTCCTGGCTTGCTTCCTGGCTTGTTTCCTGGCTTGCTTGCTTCCTGGCTTGCTTGCTTCCTGGCTTGCTTCCTGGCTTGCTTCCTGGCTTCCTGGCTTGTTTCCTGGCTTGCTTCCTGGCTTGTTTCCTGGCTTGCTTGCTTCCTGACTTGCTTGCTTCCTTCCTCTCCTTCTTTTCCTCCCTTCCTCCCTTCCTCCCTTCCTCCCTCCCTTTCTTCCTCCCTCCCTCCCTTTCTTCCTTCCTCCCTCCCTCCCTCCCTCCCTCCCTACCTCCCTTTCTTCCTCCCTCCCTCCCTTTCTTCCTTCCTCCCTCTTTCCCTCCCTCCCTCCCTCCCGCCCTCCCTCCCTTTCTTCTTCCCTCCCGCCCTTCCTCCCTTCCTTCCACCCTCCCTCCCTCCCTCCCTCCCGCCCTTCCTTTCTTCCTTCCTTCCTTCCTTCCTCCCTCCCTCCCTTTCTTCCTTCCTTCCTTCCTTCCTCCCTCCCTCCCTCCCTCCATCCCTTCCTCCCTCCCTCCCTTCCTTCCTTCCTTCCTTCCTTCCTTCCTTCCTTCCTTCCTTCCTTCCTTCCTTCCTTCCTTCCTTCCTTCCTTCTTCCTTCCTTCCTTCCTTCCTCCCTCCCTCCCTCCTGCCCTTCCTTCCTTCCTTCCTTCCTTCCTTCCTTCTTCCTTCCTCCCTCCCTCCCTTTCTTCCTTCCTTCCTTCCTCCCGCACTCCATTCCTTCCTTCCTTCCTTCCTTTCTTTTCGTTTGGGGCGAGTGCAGGTGGTTGAGCGCGTCATCTCGTGGTTGGAAAGTCGGGGGTTCAAATCCCAGCTCCCGCAGATACACACTGTCATCGTGTCCTTGGGCAAGACACTTCCCCCTCCTTACCTCCAGTGTCTGTGTTCATTGGTGTATGAATGAGAGCGTGAATGGGTGACTGGTTCCTTTTCCTTTAAAGCGCTTTGGGCCTGATGACGATGGAAAAGCGCTTGTTCGAGACCATTCACCATTATTGATTTCATCCTTGACGTCAGGGCGTGGTCTCCTGGTCCCAGAGTCAGGACTAAACACGTGCACGTGATTGAGGACTTTGTGGCCTTTCACTCATGCCCAGGTGCACCATTCTTCAGAATTTGGGTTTTTGTGTCGACTTCACATAATGCCATTTATCGGATTATCAGATTAGCCAGTTTCCATAATAGATTAGACATTATTGCATCAGTCAGATCATGATCGGGTTCCTCATATTAACCAGTGGTTCTTAAATGGTTCGGCTTCAGGACCCACCAGGACGACTAAATCAACTCGAGGTCCGGATGGATAGATAAATGCTTTTAATTCGGAGTTAGTTATGATCAAAACAGCCCAAAAACAGCCTCCCGTAGTGTTTCCCTGCCATTTTATCTGCTGTCTTTACAATGTATATCCCTGTTTAAAAGATTGTATTTGTTGTATTTGTTTTAAGTCAAATAAACATGAAATAAAACCTAAAATGTCACACGCTTGGAAAATTAATAGACCAAAATGGACTAAGAGAAAAAAAAGACTTACAGGAAAGTCCCCTCCACCGCTTTGTGTAAGGAAAAAACCCATGGCCTTGTTTCAGATCTCGATATACTCCTTGCCTCTTATAAACCATTGCCTATTGAGCCTCTGGAAAACAGAGCTAAAAGATCACTCTGAGTGGAACTGGTCCAATGTGTCTCTGTCTTGGAGAAACCAAAACCACCAAATGATCCATGTCAAAAATCCTGAAATATCCCTTTAAACGCGAGGCCGATGATTGGCTGTGACGACGGTGCTGCTCTGTGATAGGCTGAGGTTCGACCCGCACATTTGTCTCTTTAGATTTCATTGATGTTTGGATTTTGGACTCAGGCTAAGGGCTTCAATTATCTTTTATCATTGGAGTTTAGACGCCTTAAAAACAACTTTAACGCCTGGTTTCATTTTTTTCAACACTAGGCTCGATCTTCCTGCTGAGATAACGCTGGGTTAGTCACAATTTATGAAGCCAGGCTGGTTTTCGTAATATGAATTTTTGAATTCTCGTACTTAATGAGGGTCGGACTGTTAGCATTGGAGCAGCGCGAGCTACACGTCACACAAGGGCGGAGTCTAAAGTGAAGATCCCGCCCTTATGCCCTTTTTAGGAACATGCTTCGTCAGAGCTGGGGAGGGGGAGTCTGTAAATCCGTTATTTTTTACAGTCTATGGTAAAAACTCTCAAACCCTCTCCCGTCCTTTTGGAAACACTGTTGTGGCGTCTTGGTATTTATTCATCACAGAGCGTTGTAGCTTCAACTTTCAGTTTTCCAACTTTTATTGCAAAGGTTGTTACATCGACAACAGTATATGTAAAAAATGACTTATAAAAGAATTGATGCTGAACTGACACTTTCAAAATAATCTAATGTGGCGTTTTCTTTGAGTGAACAGATGAGGTAAAGTCACTGTAGGTGCTGTAGATACAGGTGGTTTTTTTTTTTTCAATTGTTGATTTTGTTTTACTAAAACTAGGCTTTTGCCATAGTTACCATTTGTTTTAATATAGCATGTTATGTTGACATCGCCGTGTTTGGCCCGCGACTCACAGGCACTTTTTCATCTTGGCCTCGGAGACAAAAAGTTTGGGCCTCCCTGCTCTATATGAAGCTCGTGCATGACGGCACTTCAGACCCGAAGTATAACTTTCTGAGTGACAGGATTTTAGAGGCAGTTGTGGTGAACAGGTCTGAGCTCATTCTACACATTAGGACACGGCTGGAACATGTAGGTGGAGGAAAATACATCATTTTAACATTCTTAAACTCCGTATATGTCAGGATCCATATCTTGGCTCTCCCCTCTCTTCTGTGTGTGTTTGTTTCCTCCTACCTGGGCGTGGCTTTCCTGGCTTGGCTGCTGGCACACCTGATACTCATCCATCCTCATTAACCTGCAGTATAAGACGCCTGGTTCTTCAGCCACTCCTCGCCAGTTCGTTGTCTCTACTATCCAGTTAGTAACGCTTGGCTCCTTCTTTGTGAAATCTATATTTTTTGTAACCTATTTTTTGTGCTCAGGTGCCAGCAGCCATCTTGTCTACTCACCTGCCTGCCGGCCATCTTGTCCATATGCCTGCCTGCCTGGTTCCTCCTGCTCCACCTGTAAAGTTACCAAAATAAATCTGTTAAAAATGTACCTGCTTCGTCGTCCTTCTGGGTTAGAGTGAGCCGGGACAGTATAGTCCCTTTAATTTCAGCATAACACATTCAGGATGTTTCAAACTGGAGCGCAGAAACATCATAGAAATCACAGAAATGTCTTTCGATCTGAGCCTGTTCTTAAATGCTCTCATATCACCGTCCTTTTCCGGACCCGATTTAAACTGAACGTTCTAAACCTGTACAAATGAAAATGGAAGCAACGGGGCTATACTAAAGTATGGCGAGGTATGTTTTGTCCCTTTCATGGCATTAATATGATTTCTGCTTTGTTTTCATTGACGTTTTATAAGGTTGTGTTTAGCAGACCGTATTTTCCAGACTTGATGTCCCACTTTTTTTTCATAGCTTGGCTGCGTCTTATACCCCGGAGCGACTATGTGATTTTCGAGGTATGTTTTGTCCCTTTCATGGCATTAATATGATTTCTGCTTTGTTTTCATTGACGTTTTATAAGGTTGTGTTTAGCAGACCGTATTTTCCAGACTTGATGTCCCACTTTTTTTTCATAGCTTGGCTGCGTCTTATACCCCGGAGCGACTATGTGATTTTTAAAATTATTTTTTAAAAGCAGCACTAAGTAACTTGTTTACATTAATAAATCCTTTCCGTAGTCCCTGTGGGGGTAATACAAGTGTTAAAGGGATGATTTGGGGGGTCTTTCATCTCCCCCTGGTGTCTCTGGCCAGAAAACCACAATTTCAACCCCTCTGCCTCCGGGTCGGAGTCACCAATACACACTAAAGGAATCACGAAGAAGAAGCTAACAGGCTAACGGGCTAAGCTAACTGTGGGCTAGCGCCGCTTAAACAGCATTTACAGCCATATGTTCTGTACTTTTCCATGATATTTGGTTTGTAGATTTTTCCAAAAGTATATAGCCTTAAAGAATACAGAGAACTTACTTAGTACAAAAACCTGACCTGATGAAGTAAAGTTTTCCTATTCTGCATTGCAAAATAAAAAAAAATAATAAAAAAAAGGTTTTAAAAAGACCCCTTATAAAAAGTACACTGGGTTAAGTGTACTTTTTATTACATTATTTGACCATATTTTTAACTCCAAACTGTGAAACTGAAAGCCTGTTGGGTTGAAGCGTCCCAGGTGAAGGACAAAGACGTCTGTCAAACACTGAAAAGCCAAACATTGTTGACAGTTTGTCAGAGGGATGCAGCTCTCTGGAAATGTCAAAATATGGGATCGGGAAATCGAGGGGGCAAGAAGCAAGTTTACAGGAGAAAACACAAAGTAACTGTCAATGACTGAAGAGAACTCGAGCTTAAAGGGAGAGTTCAGGATCTTTGACACAGGGCCTCATTTCCTATAGTTATCCAGAGTGTTGTTGATTTCTGGGGATTTTTTATTCATCCAGTTCTTATATTTGAAGAGTTTAGCGTTGCTAGGCTAGTGCATGTCTATGGTAACTTGTAGCCTGCATTAAAACAGTCTGACCCAAGCACAGTGCACCAGACTACCCATATAAATGTCTGTGTCGACTGAATAATAATCATTTTGCATTTAAAATAACTTATATTTGAGCAGCATCAGCTTCCTGGTTGTAGCTATGCAGCGGTGGAGGGATCTGCTCGGTTACCGGAGCTTTCAACAAATCAGATATGGCAACGTTTGGAGGACAACCCCATGATTTTGAAGAGGTTTTTAATGCAGGCTATGAGTTACCATAGACATGCACTAGCTTAGCACTAGCCTAACACCACTAAACTCTTCAAATATAAGTTATTTTAAATGCAAAATGGTTATATTTAAAACATTATTCAGTCGACACAGACATGTATATGGTTAGTCTGGTGTTATAAGTGATTTGCCTCAGGTGCTCTGTGGAGCGGGTCACACTGTTTTAATGCAGGCTACTAGTTACCATAGACATGCACTAGCCTAGCACTAGCCTAGCACCACGAAACTCTTCAAATATAAGGACTGCATGAATAAAAAATAAAGAATCTCCAGAAATGAACTCTGGATAACTAGGAAATGAGGCCCTATGTCAAAAATCCTGGAATATCCCTTTAAAAGAATCCATTATCTACCAGTGCCGCCATTTTAAGTAAGGGATAATGTATAGAACGCTGGTCATTATCGGGAAAATAAGCACCGACAGGGCGAACCGGACTTGTTTCGCCCTGAAGTTGCTTATTTTCCCGATAATGACCAGCGTTCTATACATTATCCCGCTTATTATACGGCCATTTGCCAACTGAACACACACAACATAAACTTCATACACTTTTATGAAGGTCGGAAGGTTTATTTAATGACTTCCGCGACAAATAGTTCCCAAAAGTTTGCGCGTTGCTCTGCGACGTTTGGCTAGGCTAGAAGCAGCAAGGCTAGCAGCTAGCCTAGCTACTTAGTTGAAGGCGCAGTTGGAGGAATTGTGGCGAATCTCTGGGTAAGTTGAAAGTTAGACTCATGCTAACTTCACAAGCAATTCCCCAACTTCTCTCGCAGTGACGGGAACAGAGATAGTGTCGCTACTACTTACGTGCGGAGTGATATGAAAGCACGAACTCCGTTGCCATTGGCAGCGGTCATTATTTTTTTCAGAGGTCCTTTATCAGAAAATAATGACCGGTAGAACGTTGGGAAATCCCATTCAAATCAACGGAGCTTCTACTTACGTTGTGAAGAGCCGTATAATAAGCAGTTATATCCAACCTGAAGTGTCCAGAAGTACAAGTGCTCAGAGACACATAAGCTGGGGGGGCCAGGAATGATCTAAAGACTGGACTGATGAGATCACAGAGCTCTGGATGGACTGATAGAATCCATCTTAATGCTTTTTAAATTACATGTAATGCTTTAATGAGATGCTTCTCCATGTCCTGCTGAGACTCCACAAGAGCTGCCTTCTTCAAGAGCCAGACCTGATCCAGTCCTGCTTTGGCGCTCTCTCCTCTCCAATGGTCCGATGCCCGGCTCCTCGGCGACACAGCCCTCCTCTGTGTGATCTTATGTGGGAACGACAACAATACGCCAGGCGCCTGACATCACCGAATCCCTGAAAGGTTAGGGGCAGCCCGCGCACTCCGCCGCCTCGAATCAGCTCCACTGTGCTGGGGGACAAAGAGCGGCCCTGTGCCTGCCCCGGCGGCCCCGACATGGAGGAGATGTCCGAGAGAGCGCGGGACAATGGCGGAGAGGAGGGGACGGCGAGATGGAGAGAGAGCGGCGGAGGAGAAGAAAGGGTTTGTTTGAGGCGAGAGAGAGAGAAGGCCATTGTGGACCAAAGGGGCAAACCAGGACGTGGAGGAAATTAGATCGCTTCATGGATGTTATGATACAAGTGAGGTTTGGAAGACCTACAACCTCAAACACACACACACGCTGGAGGGTCAAGTGCCCGAGGAGACGCTTTGACTTTTATTATCGGTCTGCGAGGGGTCGTCAGGTCGAACGGGGCGAGTTACGGCCATGTTGTTTTCCATTTAAAACATAGTAATGATGATAATACAGGGTTTATACAGGCAGAAGCAACTCAAATGTAATGCTTCCTAATGCCCAAATACTATATTTAAATCAGCACATAATTCATTTCTTTGAAAATATTTCATCCAAGAGGAAAATAATTGGACAAAACAGGAAACTTTTTAACCGAACAAGTCGTCAGTTTAACCCAAAAATGCAACTGAATACCGGTGAAACTCAGGAAATTAGAATATCGTGAAAATGTATTTCTGTAATACAACTTAAAATGTGAAACTAATATATGATATAGACTCATGACATGCAAAGTGAAAGGGAGGGAGGGAGGCCTTGTGTATGAAACTGTTCTTCAGTTTGGAGGAGCTGGAGCTCACCCATAGATTCCACAGTCTCCTCCCTGAAGGCATTACCTTGAAGAGACTGTGTGATGGGTGCGTAGGATCCCCTTTACGGGTGAGACGGGTGGAGTACATGTCCTTAATAGAGGGGAGAGGGGCTCCACAGATCTTCTCCGCTGCTCTCACAGCTCCTTCAGCAGGAGGTAGTGCTGGCACCATAACACAGTGATGGAGCTGGTCAGGATGCTCTCTATAGTCCCTCTGTAGAAGAACCTCACAGTGATGGTCAGGATGCTCTATAGTCTCTCTGTAGAAGAACCTCACAGTGATGGAGCTGGTCAGGATGCTCTCTATAGTCCCTCTGTAGAAGAACCTCACAGTGATGGAGCTGGTCAGGACGCTCTCTATAGTCCCTCTGTAGAAGAACCACACAGTGAGGGAGCTGGTCAGGATGCTCTCTATAGTCTAGGGCTGCAACTAACAATTATTTTGTAATCAATTAATCTATCGACTATTTTTACGATTAATCGATTAATCGCTTGGCTATGAATGGTGTAGGAAAATGTTATTTTTTCTATTTTTTTAATCACATAAAGCTCATGTGGATCCGCTTGAGGACGTGTTGATGGAGTAAACGTAAGTAAAAGGTTGTTTGGAGGCTCTTGGCGCTAATTCTGCTTCTGATCGGATGAGACACAAACAGATATTCATGAAATTTACAATGTACAAAGGGTACTACATACACTTACTATAAAAACAAAGTAGGTTTTCATCAAAAATACTACATTTTCATGTAATTTTTGCTCTATTTGAGTCTGTGTGAACCAGAAAACGATTTATCGATTACTAAAATAGTTGTTGACTATTTCAACAATCGATTAGTCGTCGATTAATCGATTAGTTGTTTCAGCCCTACTATAGTCCCTCTGTAGAAGAACCACACAGTGATGGCCAGGGTGCTCTCTATAGTCCCTCTGTAGAAGAACAACACAGTGATGGAGCTGGTCTCTATAGTCCCTCTGTAGAAGTTGGACATAACGGAGGCTGGGACTCTGGCTCTTCTTAACTTGCGGTGAAAGCAGAGATGACTTTTCTTGACCAGTGATGTCGTGTTCATGGTCCAGGAGAGCTTCTCTGTGATGTGCACACCCAGGAACTTAGGTCACCCTCTCCACTGCAGCACCGTTGATTGTTAGAGGAGTTGGACTCATGCTCTTCGAAAGTCCACCACAATCTCTTTTGTCTTCTCCACATTTAGAGAGAGATTGTTCTGTTTGTTTCCATTATGTCCACGGGACAAACTGTTGGTCTTGTTCCTCTTCTTCTTTAATGCGTCTGTACTTTCATTTAAGTTTGGTGAAGTTTTTTCCACTTTGACGCCGCTGTTCGGGAACCGCTCGAAGCCTCTCCTTCATTTTCTCGCTAAACACAAACGCATTTTTCTGTGTCTTTTCTAGCACTTGTGTTACTGCATCTGCACAAATATCCAGGAGGCTCAGTGTCTCCTGATGCTCCAGGTTAGAGTTGGAAATCTTTGCCCGAACCCTACGGAACCCTTTTTCAAGCTTTACATCATGTTATTATGTCACTCCCTCATTAAAAACATGCCTGAAGTGTTGCCTTGGCACATTCACGTATTTTTGAGTAATCTGTAAAAACTCTGATGGCGGCCATTTTAGGGATCGGTTTGCCTGAGTCCTCCTAGGAACGCCCCCACCTCCTGGAGACGCCTCCGAGCCGAGTAACCAACCACTGCTCCTCAGCAGAACCCCCTCCCCACTGATGCCACAGACAGCGTGTGGAGGGGGCGTGTCGGAAAGGCTCAGAGGTTCTTAAAGAGACAGAGGCCTATTTCAAGACATTCACTACAGCCATTTTGAGAGAGACATTTTATACAAGGCAGTTATTCTAATTTACTGCATTTACAGACCAACAGAAGGTTTGGTCATCATTGTAGTGTGATATAGACTGGTGTATGTGATTGAAAAAAGCATAATACCCCCTCTTTAAATTACTGTCATTATTCTTTCTAATAAAATCCATGCTATAGTCCTGGACTCTTGGATACACAATATGATTATACTTCTTCCTGCGGCGCTGGGAGGGGAGGGAGGTGGTGCGGGGCGGGTGCACGTGGTGATTGTTGTCACGAAAAGCAGCATGGCCTGGCCCCTTTGATAGGCCCTCCTGGCGCCACACAGAGAACATCACCATTCACTGTTTATCTCAGGACAGCTTTAACTCACAGAGGATGAATCAGTAGTTTAGTAGCTTTGATCTGCACCAGGATTCGTTTGTTGCTTTCACACCTGCATGAAAGGTCCGGACCAGCGTTCGAAACTTAACCCTGGTGCGTTTAAGTGGACCAAACAGTGAACACATGGGTCTCTTGTGTGGCATGAGAAACACTGCAGCGTAATAATGATCTGCTGTTTTTCTTGTATAAATCTCTGCTCCCGTTAAAGCCGCTCCGTCGCTGATCGAGTGGGCTGTTTTTTCCACCGCTTTCCCGTTCAATTAAACATTAAAGCGAACCACGTGTTTGTGATCAGACCGAGACAGGAGTCAAAAGGATAACAAGCTTCTTCTCTCTCCGCGGCAGGAGCGACTTCAGAGCCCGTCAGAGTCTCGAACAGAGGGTTTAAGAGACTGTTGTTCCCGCGGCTTGATCAGTTTAACAAACGGCCTCCGACAGCGACCGCGATCAAGCAAAAGTAAGAAAATAACACGAGGAGTTGATGGCATTGAGCTTCTCTTCTTGTTTTTGCAGGAGCTGGAGTCGTGGGATGATTTAAGGTTTAAAAAGGATTGAAAAGTAGAGAGTGAAGAGGCTTTGTTTACGGGGAGGCAGAGATGAGGAACGTCAGCTCTAAAAACAAGCGCCAGAAATGAAAGCACTGCAGGTGAATGAGGAAACTTTTGAAATGTAGAGATTTCAATTTGAAACTTTTGAAGTGGATTAAAGGCACCAATATGAGGAAAAAATGTATTGCAAGTTTTCTGTCATTTTGCGTTTTCATAGAAAATAAGGCGTTTCAATGGATTGAGCCAGGTTTAAATGTATTAGTTAGAAAGATTTTTTTGTGGAAAATTCCGTCAAAATTGAAATTTCGCCTTGTTCAAAACTCAATAAATCAGACTGGGAATTAGATATGAACCTCTTAGCCCCACCTTTTCTCCAGTTCTGCCTAGGGCTGGGTACCATTAAACGGTACCTACTTGGTACCGACCGAAAAGCTCCGGTAGGGGGCGGTATCGAAAAGCTTTTTTTTCTTTTTCGGTGCTAATTTCCCGTACCTTTTCTCTCCAAACGTCAATAAATTATCCACAGTGAGTCTAAAAAAGCCTGAACTCATGAGCAGCTTCAGCGTAAATGCAGAAGTGAAGCAAAGCTGTAACTTACTCACACTTCAGTCATTATCAGAGATGGCAGAGCCGCGGTCTGAGCCAGGACTAAACCAGGACTGAATAAGAAACTAGAGCTCTTAGACAAAGAGAAAAGCAGTGACAACACTCTATGACAACGAGAAATGCATGGGCTTTACCTTTAGCTTTAGCCCCACAGAGCCTGAAGTTACTGCTGTTGTTACAACTCCAGCTACACCGGAGCATTTGGGATCAAAGATTGTTTCTGGAAAAGGTGAGCGCTCACTCTGCATTAGCCATTTTTGGAACAGTTATGGTGCATTTTTAGTGACAGAGTGAGCGCTCCCACTATCTAACAGATCTCTGACGTGTGAGGCGCTTTCACTGTCAAACAGCGCAGTGAGTTTAGAAAAGTTTATCTGAAAGTAAACCATGCCCGATGTGGATCTGGTCTGTTCCTCCAGCTCAGGAGGTAATAATGTCCTTTCTCTCTTTTTATCACGGCTTTAGTGGGAATTCTGCTCAAAACATGAAGCTACAGGTGATGCTGCTGCTCCTGTTTTCTGATGTTTTTGCCGCTGGGCTGTTTGTTCTCCTGAACGATACTTTTTATACACATTATTTTAACTCAATTAAAAGAAAAAAGGTATCAAAAAAAGTACCGTTAAGGCACCGGTACCAAAAAGCAGGTATCGTTAAAGTAGTGGTATCGGAAAAAAACCCAGCCCTAGTACTGCCCAAATCTAAAAGTTTCCTGACCGGAGAGCTACAGGCCAGTGTAACCTCATTTGAAAGCTAAGACGTATATAAACTGGGGCTGTATTCCTAAAGGTTCTCAGTGCAAAGAGCTGCTCCTTGTGGCCAAATTCAAAGAAGATTGTTACAATTATGATGTTTCCCCAAGGAGTGAAGAGCAGATCCTTGGAAAGAAACAAAGCTAGTGCTAAATGTGACGGCCCTGGAGGAGTGAAGTGGGTGGGTCCGGTGTCCCTGGCTCCTGCTAACCTCTATGTCCTCTCTCCTCCCCCAGGATGCCAGCCAGGACCATTTTTGCACATCTAAACTATCTTTATACATAGTATTATATTTTGTTAATTCTAAATCTTTATATTTTTGAAATAAATTATGTTTTTGTGTGGAAATCCCCATTGTTGTGGCCCATTGAGCCCTGGGTCATAACACTAAAGAAGAAGAGCTCATAAGTTGAGATCTCTTAAGAGCAGGGAATCGGACTTTTAAGGAGCTCAGGACAAAATGGCGGACAGAAGAGGCAGGAGAGATTTTACACTGGGTGACAGTGAATAAATAAAACGTTAAGTTTGGCTCGTGCAGGAATCTCATTTGTGGTTGATCCCATTATGATGCACTTACTTCTCCAACGCCACAATGTAATACTACCCGAAAGTTTCACACATTTTGTAGGATCATTTTAAAGTATAGCTTACTAGTCATTTAACAGATATATTATTTATGTGAAATATTACTGACAAGTCTTCATAAGATTAGATTCTATGATCAAGTTTATCAATTTGAGGCTCCATCCTTTACCTATTATCACCAAAAGTATATTTTTTTATCTAGCTTTAAGGATCAACCAATCACAGCTTTTGAAATGACGACTCAGAGCTAACAACGGGGTCGGCCTCACCTCCTCACTCAGGCAGGAGTGTTTGTCCATTCTTTGCTCAGAGTTCTCTGAGAATGTTCTGGAATCACTCAGACTCCTTGCTAGGAATTGTAACCTAAGTTAGAAGCTCTCTGAGAGGATTCTCAGAATCTTTAGTTTGTTTGTTTGTTTGTTTACTTTATTGTCCTCGTAGGGAAATGTGTCCTCTGCATTTGACCGATCCTTCGATACCGCTGGGCCGACCCGTAAGGAGCCGTGGGCAGTGCCGCGCTCGAGGACCCATCTCCTGATGTGGAGCCAGGCTGATGGTCAGAATCACCTGGCTAAGGGGAGCACTCGGAGGAAACCTTGCATGTTTTCCCCGTGAACAGCTCTAAAAACAAGTGGAGGCGCCAGAAATGAAAACATTTTTGTCACATTTTTGTCATTTTTTTATATATTTTTTTGTCACATTTTTGTCACATTTTTGTCATTTTTTTTGTCAATTTCTTGTGACATTTTTGCCACTTTTTCATACATTTTTCGTCACTTTTTTGTCAATGTTTTCTCCCTTTTTTGTCACATTTCCATCATTGTTTTCGTCTCAGTTTCGTTGCAATTTTCACACCTTTTTTCCAGAAGCTTTTGGACTGGGGTAAAGCCAAACTGGAGAAAATGTGCTCGGTTCAGGTGGGAGTTAAGGGGTTAAGTAGAATGGAGCATATCGTGTTGATAGGGTTTAGTGAAATATCGCCATAATATCGTCATGGCGATATTGCACAGCCGTATCGCAAGTTACTTCCATATCGTTCTGCCCAACTGGAGATGATGCAAGAAAGTGCATAAAAATACTCTTTGATTAAAGGGACCCTAAATTTATTGTCTGAAGATCCCCCTGTGGGAAGCTGGAACACTGGACTTTTAGTGATTTCAAGACAAAATTCAAAAGCACAAGTTGACAAAACATCATAAAACAAACATGGTAAAGGGTGAGTTTGGTCTGTCTTTACCTTTGAACGAACCAAGAATCTCCAAATTGACCACTGGGTGAAAAATCGATGTGTTCACCTGCCGCGTCTCGTCTGATATCCTTTGCACTCATGAAAGTAATATCCGAACATCTGCATACGCCCGTGTGTGGTCCACGGCGCGGCCCCCGGGGGCCTCTGAGTGATGACTTACATTACCACAGCGGGAGCCCAGTGCCGAGCGTTGTATGTGTTTACTGAAGCTACGAGGGAGATGCAGCCCATTAGTTTGGCCATGTTTCCTCTCACACTTTGCCGACGGGCGAATGATTGCATATTTATGACCTGTGACAAGAAGGAGAAGACGGAGACGTGTCCGCGTGAACGTGCTGCTATTTTAAGGAAGCATTTCACCGGACTGATGTCGAAGGTCTGTGTGGAGAAGAACGGGCACAGAACGTAGCACCATGTGTGAAAAAGCCGAACAACAGATCGTAAACACCTCAAAATCCACAATGGACGACCTCAAGAGCTGCAATCTGGAGGTTTTGCCGTGGATTTCACCGTCTCCTCAGCTAAACATCAATGAAGATTTGTGGATAGACCTCTGCGTGACAAAGACACAGAAAACACAGAAATCTCTTAGTTCTGGATGACTTTTGTAAGGAAGAAAGGGCTAAAATCCCTCAAACTAGAATTGAAAGACTCTTGGCTGCCTAAAAAAAAGCGTTTAAACGAGATACTTTGTGATACATTGAGGGGCTGCGAGGCAAAAGCCCCGCCCTTTAGAAAATGGTCAAGAAGTGAAGTTTAACCCCTTAACTCCCACCTGAACCGAGCACATTTTCTCCAGCTTTACCCCAGTCCAAAAGCTTCTGGAAAAAAGGTGTGAAAATAGCAACAAAACTGAGACGAAAAACCAGGATGAAAATGTGAAAAAAGTGAGAAAAAATGGACGAAAAAGTGACAAAAAATTTACAAAAAAGTGAGAAAAATTTGACGAAAAATTTAGAAAAAAGGGACCAAAAAGTGATAAGAATTTGACCAAAAAAATGCGAATAATTTGACGAAAAAGTGACAAGAAAGTCACGAAAAAGTGACAAAAAAGTCACGAAAATTTGACAAAAATGAGATGACTGCCCAACAAAAAAAGTGCTGAAAAAAAATCTCATGATTTGAGGAAAAAGATCAATTTAGTTTTGTAGGTCTTAGCTTTCAAATGAGGCGTTACACTGGCCTACAGGATTTGGGTAAAGCTGAACTGGAGAAAATGCTCTGGGTTCAGGCGGGAGTTAAGAGGTTAACACATGTCATGCAACGAAGGGAACACTGCAACTGTCCCCTCACCTCGAACACTTCCTGGTTGTCGCCCTTTCTCAGTGACTCTATGGTCCCAGCGTTGCCAGTGTGTGAAGCTTGTTGTTGCTACTGTGGGTTTCCTGTATCCAGTTCCTTTTGGTCGGACTCGCCGTGTTGGCTCCGACCAACTAAAGGCGTCAAGCTCTGGTGAATCAAACTGTATGTTACGCCTGCACTCCGGAGAAACCCCAATAGCCACTCAGCTAACACCCTGCTATTCTCCCTCAGAGGTATTCCCCGGCTATTTGGAGACCAACTGTTGCACTGAGCATTGTTCTGATTTAGTTTTGTTCAATTTTGTTTACAGTTTGTTTCTTGGACGGAATAGAAAAAACCTGATGAACCCTGAAATAACGCAAATTCAGTAGCTATAACACTGTTCAAGTCAACACACTCCCAACATCCTTAAAATAAAAGCTATTGTTAGGTATGTGGATAAAATGTTCAAACTCAATAGAAAGGCAAGCAAATAGTTTAAGTGGAAAGATGCAGCAACCCCCAACAATATGCAATGAGATGTGTGTCTATATGTTCAGTATGAAGAAAGTTGCAGCTGTTTCTAGTTCAAAATCAGCATCTCTCTTTAGTCCCGCCCATTCCATTGAAACAAATAGAGGTCAGTGTGACCTAAAGAGAGAAATGACCAGAACTTTTTAAATATTCAAGATTCTTTCATCAAAATTTCAGTAAACATTGATGTAACATATTTACATTGGTTGTAGCCTACGTGTTAAAACATAATTTTATATTTTAGCTCCTTTAGTTCATTTAAACATTGGAGTTTGGTTTAATTAGGCACTTTTCAGTTGTGTCAGTGGACAGAGTAAACAAAACTAATGATAGTGGACAGAAAGTGGAGCTGAGTAACTGAATGGTGTTAAGGTTTATCTCTTCCACACGTGCATTGGCAGGAGTGACAAAAAATGTGGGGGAGTTTGAAAGATCACAAAACTTTGAGCAGCAAACGACAACAAGACCCTCTTCATGTCCACCTCCTTCTCCACAGTGTCCACAGTGTTTGAAAGGTGTTTATTAAATTCTTGCATATTGAAGTTAAAAATATTTTTTTAATTTGCTACTGCGGGAGTAAATGAAGACCGATTCTCTCCATTTCTACTCGAGACTGAGGATATTTATCCTGACTACGTGACCAGTGACTTACTGTGGGAATGGCCGTCTAACAGGTCATTTGCTGTCCCGCTCTAAAAGTCATCAGGGCAAAACCCGGTCACAGATATTGGGGACAAAAAGGGCAACTCCATTTTAGAAATCTCCACATTCCTACTGTTGTTAAACAAATTATTCTCACCACCGTTCTGCTACCTAGCTCCGCCCGTCCTGCCACACAACTATGGAGGCGAAAGCACAGAAAACATCCCTGGATCTGCCTCAAATGCAGCCAGTACCGGGTATGTTCTCCTCTTATGATGGTCTTGTATTGATATATGATCAAATAAGGAAAGCCTGGGGTCTGCTCCTGCTGTGGAGGAGAGAGAGGCTGCAGTGGCTTTGTCTCCCCCGCAGGTAACATAAAAGTCATGATTCTTCAGCCGCGATGTCCCGTCAGTGCAGTGACAATAACAAAACCACCTGCGGCTGAAACATCAAGGCTCAAGGCTCAGATTAAAGGCTTCCTGTAGCACTTCAGAAGGAAATATTTCAGATATTCCAGCGGCAGGAGCTTTTTTCAGCTCTGAAAGAGGAGAAAACGCACTTCATTACTTTCTCTGGAGGCAGATCAAAAATGAGATGCCTACCCAACAAAAAAAGTGCTGAAAAAAAAATCTGATGATGTGAGGAAAAAGGATTTTGGGTGAAGCTGAACTGGAGAAAATGCTCTTGGTTCAGGCGGGAGTTAAGAAGTTAACACATGTCATGCAACGAAGGGGTTGCCTTGGCACATTCATGTATTTTTGAGTAATCTGTAAAAACTCTGATGGCGGCCATTTTAGGGATAGGTTTGCCTGAGTCCTCCTAGGAACGCCCCCACCTCCTGGAGACGCCTCCGAGCTTTCGTCACCAGCCGAGTAACCGACCACTGCTCCTCAGCAGAACCCCCTCCCCACTGATGCCACAGACAGCGTGTGGAGGGGGCGTGTCTAAAGGCTCAGAGGTTCTTAAAGAGACAGAGGCCTATTTCAAGACATTCACTACAGCCATTTTGAGAGAGACATTTTATACAAGGCAGTTATTCTAATTTACTGCATTTACAGACCGACAGAAGGTTTGTCATCATTGTAGTGAGATATAGACTGGTGCTGTGTGATTGAAAAAAGCATAATACCCCCTCTTTAAAATAAAAGCTAAGGTTAAACAAATTATTCTCACCGCCGTTCTTTCTGCTACCTAGCCACACAACTATGGGGGCAAAAGCACCACCCTTATGTGAAAACAGAAAACATCCCTGGATCTGCCTCAAATGCAGCCAGTACCGGGTAAGGTCTCCTCTTATGTTGGTCTTGTATTGATATATGATAAAATAAAGAAAGCCTGGGGTCTGCTCCTGCTGTGGAGGAGAGAGAGGCTGCAGTGGCTTTGTCTCCCCCGCAGGTAACATAAAAGCCAGGATTCTTCAGCCAGATTCAGATTAAAGGCTTCCTGTAGCACTTGAGAAGGAAATATTTCAGATATTCCAGCGGCAGGAGCTTTTTTTCAGCTCTGAAAGAGGAGAAAACGCACTTCATTACTTTCTCTGGAGGCAGATCTGGAGAATGTCTGGTAGCAACGGTTGCTGTGATTATGATTGGACGACTGTTCTGGGTGGGGTTTTGCGAAAGGTCAATTGTCGCCTTCGGACACATGCTTCAGTTTGTCCTGTTTTTCAGTGGACTCGAGCAGAACAATGAGAGCTTCCCGAGACCGAGGAGCGGCCGGTGCTTCTCCATGAACAGTTTGAAACTTCAGCACTTCCACATGGACGACGCTTTGCTGAGGCTGAGCTTTCTTTGAAGACAGATTGTTCTTTTGTGAAGGACTGAAGCTTTGTTCTTCAAAACAAAAAACAAATTCGAGTGTAATGAAAATCAGGTAATTGGCCAGAGAATGGACGGAGTTTCCAGTTTCTGTGCGACAAATTCACAGCAAATCTGGGCACAAAATGACAAGACTGATGGTTATAAGGGTTCATTCACTGGGACTGAAATGTCTTGCTCAAGGGAATAGTTTGAAATGGGAAGCTCCAATTCCTGAAGTATAAAACCTCTCTCTGAAAATCAAAATCTGAGTTTATTTGGAATATAGTGACACTGCTTGACTTTTATTAAAAGAGTTTATTAACCTCTTACCAGCCGCCTAAACCGAATGCATTCTCTCCTCTTTTCCTAAAGGCCAAAGTAGCGCCTCATTTGAAAGCTAAGACCCACAAAACGTATGTCTTTCCTCGCATTGTTGCCGTGTTGTTGTCAATATGTTCATGTTTTTTCCTCTCATTTTTGCAAACTTTTTTGTTGCACTTCTGTCAATTTCTTGCTGCTCTTTTGACACTTTCTGTTGGGTTTTTTGGCTCTTTTATCGCTTTTTTGTTTAAATTTATTAACACATTTTTGTCTCTTTTTTGCTACACTTTCATCACTTTTTTGTTACTTTCTTGCTGCTCTTTTGTCACTTTTTTCTCACTTTTTTAACCATTTTTTTTTTTGCGCTTACATCCTCATTTTCTTCAAATTTTTCGTCTCCATTTTGTCGTTTTTTTCCCCAAGAAGCTTTTAGATTTGGGTAATGCCGAACTGGAGAAATGTGATTGGTTCAGGCGGGAGTTAAGAGGTTAAAACTAGGGAAAAAAGGTCCAAAATGCATTAATTTACAGGTTTTGCTGAAAATGTCTTGTCAAACTTTGGCTCAAAAGTCTTTTGAGCTTTTAAAATCAACATCTCATCATCACCTCTGTTTACTAGCATGGATACAAGTAACTAGAATGTGTTGGATTGACTGCGAAATTGCAGATGCAAATTCATAAATTGCTGAAACTGTTGAAATTGCATTGTGGTTAAATTCCATAATTTACATAAATTCTTTATATTGGGGGGGGGGGGGGGGGGTATTATGCAAAATCGACTTTTTCAAGCTTTACATCATGTTATTATGTCATTCCCTCATGAAAAACATGCCTGAAGTGTTGCCTTGGCACATTCACGTATTTTTGAGTAATCTGTAAAAACTCTGATGGCGGCCATTTTAGGGATAGGTTTGCCTGAGTCCTCCTAGGAACGCCCCCACCTCCTGGAGACGCCTCCGAGCTTTCGTCACCAGCCGAGTAACCAACCACTGCTCCTCAGCAGAACCCCCTCCCCACTGATGCCACAGACAGCGTGTGGAGGGGGCGTGTCCGAAAGGCTCAGAGGTTCTTAAAGAGACAGAGGCCAATTTCAAGACATTCACTACAGCCATTTTGAGAGAGATATTTTATACAAGGCAGTTATTCTAATTTACTGCATTTACAGACCAACAGAAGGTTTCATCATCATTGTAATGTGATATAGACTGGTGCTATGTGATTGAAAAAAGCACAATACCCCCTCTTTAAAAACAACCATCAATATCGCTACTTTAGCATTAGCATTTATCTCCGCTAACCCGGATGCACCGATTTTGGTTAATATTACTTTTATAGCAGTAGGTTTAGCATATTTGGCTAATGGGCCTGATAAATAAGTCTGTTCAGTAACTCTCTGCTGAGTTTCAGAAATATTGACTGTGGTTTTAAAGAGTTTCTTGTAGTTTCTCGCACATCAGAGAACCCGGAAGTAGATCTGTGATGTCACCACTTAACAAACGTATTGAAATTGCAGAAGCTGCACAAATGGCTGAAAGACCTGGAGTCACGGAAATCCTATTAAAATGCCTGGGCCGGATTCCCCAATCCCGTATAAAAAAATTAAAATTGCAGAAAATGCGGGGGGGAAAAACTGCTGAAACTATGCTGCGATACTTTACATAAATATTTCTCTTCTAAACCAGAAAACAGAACAATAGTGTGTGGAAGATCTTCAAATTTACAATATCTCTCAATGTCAAGAAATATGTGAAAAATGTGGAATCATTTGGGGAAAAATTATGGCAAAATTAAGGGAAAATGAATCGAAAAATAAATAGGGAAAAGAATGGGGAAATATTACTAATAAAAATAAGGGAAACATGAAAAAAATGTGGCAAAACTGATGGAAAATTTGGGGAAAAATATCATTTATTTGAGCTTATTTTCTCGATACCAGTAGTACCTTTAAAACATCTGCCACCGTCCTCCAAACACACATTATTCTCTTCACATCTCCTGAAGCAACAGTTGCATCGGGCCCATTTCCTCCCGTCCCGCCTCGATCTGTCCTTATATCCACTCGTTTATTTATAGCCGGAGTCTCCCACTCCTCAGACGGTCTGCTTTACTGGAAGAGTCGAGAAGTGGGCCGGCTCCGCTGTCAATGCCGGCCTTTGTTTGGGACAAGCAAAAGCATAAATAGAGAGACAAGAGGCAGAGGCAGAGAGGGGAAGAAAGGGACATTCAGACGCTGCTACTGTCCCCATTGTCTCCTCTCGGGGACGTCAGTAAGTGCACAGCAACCCAAACAGGAGAGAGAGGAGGGCCTGGTGTGACCTCGCGGGGGAACGAGGGGAATGAGGGGAATGAGCCTCGCAGCCAGTCGCTCTGTGGCTGTCGCAGGAGGAAGAGCATCTGGGTTAAAAACAAAAGGACTTTTCCACCCCTTAGTCCTCAACCTTCCCCACGACAGGGCGAGGCCAGTTTGTTTTGGTGCAGGGACGATTTTCTTCATCGTCAAAAGACCAGGACCAATGTTAAATATGACTTATTTAGATGAATAACATCAGTTGTAAGTAATAATTATCATTGTATTTCAGTGAAGCAGCAATGGGCTGTTTGCAGAATGTCCCCACGCTGGACTTCCTGTCCCGTTGTCTTTTAGCAGGGTCCCCAACAAATGTAGAGGCAGCTCAGGATTGAGTAAAGGGCAGTGAGTTACTGATGGACCGTTCACTGCAGCGTGTTACAAACATCACTTTCACTGTGAGTCCTGCCCCAAAGGAAACGCCAGCGCTCGTAAAGGGCGGAGCTTTTATCTTACGAGCTAAAGGCGCTAAATAATGATAGTATTAAATGTAAATGTAAACTCAATTAAAAGCAAACGAGACTGTTTTTCTCATCCATCCATCCATTTTCTTCCGCTTTATACGGGGCCGGGTCGCGGGGGCAGCGTCTCAGCAGAGATGCCCAAACTTCCCGATCCACACACACCTCCTCCAGCTGTTCTGACCCCGAGGCGACACCAGGCCAGCTCGGAGACATAATCCCACCACCGTGTCCTGGGTCTTCCACGAGGCCTTGTCCCACTAGGACATGCCTGGAACACCTCCCGCGGGAGGCGACCAGGAGGCATCCGAAACAGATGCCCGAGCCACCTCAGCTGCTCCTTTCGACGTGAAGGAGCAGCGACTCTACTCCGAGCTCCTCCCGGGTAACTGAGCTCCTCACCCGATCTCGGAGGGTGCGCCCAGCCACCCTGCGAAGGAAACTCATTTCGGCCGCTTGTATTCGCGATCTTGTCCTTTCGGTCATGACCCAAATCTCATGACCATTGGTGAGGGCGGGAACGTAGATCGATCGGTAAATCGAGAGCTTTGCCCTCCGACTCAGCTCCCTCTTCACCACGACAGACCGATACAGCGACCGCATCACTGCTGACGCCGCACCGATCCGTCTGTCGATCTCACGCTCCATCCGTCCCTCACTCGTGAACAAGACCCCGAGATACTTGAACTCCTCCACTTGAGGTAAGGACTCCCCACCGACCTGAAGAGGGGAAGCACCTTTTTCCGGTGGAGAACCATGGCCTCAGATTTGGAGGTGCTGATTCTCATCCCGGCCGCTACACACTCGGCTGCAAACCGCCCCAGAGAGTGCTGAAAGTCCTGGTTTGTTGAAGCCATCAGTTTTGCTCAGTCTCGTTCAAAACTTTGCACTTGCGATTCAAGGAGAATTCGAATTACCTAAAAGTGACCTATTTCTTTTTCTTCAGATTCGACATTATTTAGAGAAGCACAAAGTTAAAGAATGGCCACAAGATTTTGAACAGTACTGGATAGAAGCAGTGGAGAGTAAAAAGGTATTTAAAAAAGATAATTTCTTCTCTATACAAAATGATTCGCATAGAACAAGATGAAAATGACAAGAATAATTGGGAATTAGAGCTCAACACAGTAATTCATGATTCAGATTGGGAACAATCATGGGGCATAAACGTCTCAACAGTCCAAATTGGGAAAAATGTAGTTGGAAGTTAAGAATAAGATTTTTCAGAACCCCAATCATCGTGGCCAGTTACAATAATAATACAAGCGCCCTCTGTTGCCGAAAGTGTGAAGAAATAGGTGACTTTTCTCATATTTTCTGGGAAATATAAAGATATCAAATCACATCTTCCAGGTAATACTTAGTGGCAATACACCTGAAGTCAGGGAAAAGGGAAAAGTGTATTTGTTAAAAGTTATGGTGCTGGTCGCCCACAAAGTAATAACAACCAACTGGCTCAAACCGTACTCGCCCACTTTGGACCAATGGACTCAAAGACTGAAATCTGTGAGTTGTATAGAGGAAATCACCGCAACTTTACGACTGAAGGAGGACATATATTTGAAAAATTGGACACCTATAAACTCATACTTGACAAAACACAAAAATGTTATTTCATAATCTCTTCTTTTTTCCTCTCCTCTTTAGGATGTGCTGTCGTATTTATTTGGCTTGAACAGATGTCTCTATTATGCATATCAAACAATGTGTGCAACAATGTCAACGATTTGTTTTGTTTGTTTTGTTCAATAAAAGTGTTTTAATATTTACTTTGTGTTGGCCGCGTTAGCCCATCCATCCATTTTCTTCCTCTTTATCCGGGGCCGGGTCGCGGGGGAAACAGTCTCAGCAGAGATGCCCAGACTTCCCGGTCCACACACACCTCCTCCAGCTGTTCTGACCCCGAGGCCACACCAGGCCAGCTCGGAGACATAGTCCCACCAGCGTGTCCTGGGTCTTCTACGAGGCCTCCTCCTAATAGGACATGCCTGGAACACCTACCGAGGCAGGAGGCATCCGAAACAGATGCCCGAGCCACCTCAGCTGCTCCTTTCGACGAGAAAATAGTCCTCTAAAGACTCCCACAAGTGAGCAACAGTGAATTGAGTGCTTTCTGTCACTTATTACAGGACTAATGATAGAGCTGAATGGCCTGTGGGACACATGACTTCCTGAGCCGGTCCTTGAAGCAGGACAGAGACAGCAGCCGCTCACTGGAGCTGCTCCTCTGCCTGGTGAAGGGAGCGTGCAGGGCGTGGTGGGGATGATCCATGATGGACAAGAGTTTGCTTACAGGACTCTCCTTAATAAGTAAATGAGTCCAAGTCTGTGCCCATGACAGAACCCGCCTTCCTCACCAGCCTGTCCTTCTTCTTGATTCCTCCGCAGCAGACGATAGAAGAGGACACTGGAGATGACAGTCCGGTAAAACAGATGTTAAAGGCCCCTGGTCTCTGGAGGAAGTACAGACATCAGTCCAGCCCAGGGAGGTCTCCAAAAACCTCCACACTGTCTCCCTCGATGGTGAACAGCGACAACTGTGACCGACTCCTCCTTAAAACACCTTAAAGCCACCTTATTTGTCTGCTCAGGTCGCCTCTCATCAGCAACATCTACACTGAAACCCAAGACCGAGATCACACTCTGGCAGTATCTGGTTTCTGGTGTGTGTTTGTTTTCTCAGAGAGTCCAGTCACCTTTTACTTCCTGTTTGTGTCACTAAGAATTTCCCACATAGTTCAGTAACTCTTCATTCTTTATTCTTTGTTAGGATCCCCATCAGCGCCCACAAGTGGTCGCTCGTCTTCCTGGGGTCCTGACACAATATAAAATTACAAACCAGTTAAAATAGAATACATGAATGCTACACATTTCATATAATCATACAACCTTACAGGACACACATGGTGACTCTGCTCACATGTACTGAGCTAATTGACTCTTTACTTTCAGCTTGAAGTGTGTTTTACTTTTAGTGTTTATATTAAAAGGCGTTGGCTCCTCACTACAAAAAGTAAATATCAAGCATTGGCTTAAATGACTTGAATTGAGGAAATGTATCTTGTTTTGACACTTTTCCTGATCGGACCAAGTTTACTTTGCTTGTTTGAGGACATTTCAGACCAGTTCTAGGGTAAATCTCGCTTGAAATAAGAAAGTAAAATTGCCAATGAGATAAGACCAATTTTCTTACCAAATTGGCAAAGAAAACTACCTGAAATAAGGACGAAATGTATCGAAACGAGTCAGAAACATCTCAGAACAAGTGAAATAATCTAGGACAAATGCCCAACAACTTCTTAACTTGTCAAAGCAACTAAAATTTGGATTATTGTGCTCAAATTGAGATGTTTATACTGATCTAGTTAATTACTTTTTGCAGTGTGCAGAACAGTTCTCTTCATCGAGTTACTTTTGGGTCTGGGAACAACCAAAGAGTTTGTCGTCACTTGGCGAGTCACAAAACCCGCTGAATAAGAGTTTGTTAAACACAAAAACTGGGCTGTTGATTTATCAAAACTTTGTGCATGAACATGAGGAGCCCGGCCTGTAGTTTGGCCTCAACCGTTAACCAAGACCGTCCTGAGCATCTCATGGACTTTAGTGTGGAAAGGACAGCGGAGCACAGGGGTGGACTGGGACTGGGACTGGACCCTGGACTCTGGACTCTGGACCCTGGACTCTGGCCGGCCTGGCCCAAATTAGCGTAAATGCGACACTTCCACAAATACATATGTTAACCTCTTACCCCCCGCCTTAACCGAGAGCATTTTCTCCAGTTCGGCTTTACCCAAATCCAAAGGCTTCTTGACTGGAGAGCAACACTTATTTGAAAGCTAAAATCTAGAAAAGTGATGGTAACTTTTTGTCACGTTGTCGCTTCATTTTTGTTTGTTGTTGTTTGTTTTTGCTGCTTTTTCATTACTTTTTTGTGGCTTTTTGGCCTGTTTTCGTCTCTTGTTTTTCGGGGGGTTTTGTCACTTTTTTGTTGCTTTTCCAGCACATTTTTGTTTTCGGATGCTTTTCTTTTAAGCTTTTACATTTGGGTAAAGCTCGGTTACGCCTGGGGGTTAAGGGTAAGGTTAAGTGAGCACTCTTTCTAATATCCAGCTGAACTTTCTGAAATGCAGATTCTGTTCAGCGCGCTCAGAACAAACAAGAAAACGCCTCTAAAATGTGACCTTTCGAGCACGAGTAGAAATGCAGAAAGTCTTTGGCGAGCGACCAATGAAGGGCTGGAGAACGACTGGTTTCTCCTGATCTCCTGGTCAGAGCCGTGGGAAGATATTTTAGTTAGGGGGCGCTGAGGGACAAAATGTACCCCCAAAATACTTTTTCTGTGCATAAATCCTATTTATTAACCTCTTAACTCCCGCCTGAACCGAGAGCATTTTTCTCCAGTTCAGCTTTACCCAAATCCTGTAGGCCAGTGTAACACCTCATTTGAAAGACCTACAAAACTAAATGGATCTTTTTCCTCACGTCAGATTTTTTTTCATCACTTTTTTTGTTGGGCAGTCATCTCATTTTTGGCAAATTTTCGTGACTTTTTTGTCACTTTTTCGTCAAATTATTCGCATTTTTTTGTCAAATTCTTTTCACTTTTTCGTCCATTTTTTCTCCATTTTTTGTCAAATTTTTGTCAATTTTTTGTCAATTTTTTGTCAATTTTTTGTCAATTTTTTGTCAATTTTTTGTCAATTTTTTGTCAATTTTTTGTCAATTTTTTGTAATTTTTTTGTCACTTTTTCGTCATATTATTCGCATTTTTTTGTCAAATTCTTGTCACTTTTTCGTCCATTTTCCCCCCGCTATTTTTCATCAAATTTTTCTCACTTTTTTGTCAATTTTTTTTTCATTTTTTTCAATTTTTTTTTAATTTTTTTGTAAATTTTTTTTCACTTTTTCGTCAAATTATTCAAATTTTTTTGTCAAATTCTTATCACTTTTTCGTCCTTTTTCCCCCGCAATTTTTCATCAATTTTTTCTCACTTTTTTGTCAATTTTTTGTAATTTTTTAGTCAATTTTTTGTTACTTTTTCATCAATGTTTTCTCACTTTTTTTCACATTTTCATCCTTGTTTTCATCTCAGTTTCGTTTCTATTTTCACACCTTTTTTCCAGAAGCTTTTGGACTGGGGTAAAGCTGGAGAAAATGTGCTCGGTTCAGGTGGGAGTTAAGGGGTTAATATTGCCTTCCCTGGCTTCCCACGGCCTTGCCCCTGGTTGAAGATCCCTGCAATAGGCGGATCATTAAAAAGCACTAGAAGTCAAATTCAATGATGATAAATGATACTAAAAAGCTTCTATTCTCAATTTCTTTCCTAGTTACACCCTTGCTTCCAAAACGTATGACTGCCACTTTTCACACACCTCTTTGTTCTCAAGTCTCCTCACTCTGTTTGCAGATGAATAAATGTCTTTCTAAAGAGCATCTGTGAGTATCTGCCCAGTGAGCAGCGAGGGGTCGTGCCGGTGCCGGTCCAGGGGGGTGTGGTTGTTTGGAAACTCCCTCACAGAGCTCCCACTGTGCTCTGGCCGCGTCCCTCCGCGTCCCCTGTGTCCTCTCGCCTCTCGCCTCGCGCCTCAGACCCTGCGCTCCTCTCTCCGACTGTGGGACGTCCCGCTGCTCCGAGTCCGATCCATCGCCGTCTTTTTTTGGGGGACACAAGTAACGCGCGCCGACGACATGCTGACCACGCTGGCTCTGGCGGCCGTCCTATTCCTGGGAACAGGTAAAAACTACAGGTTTCTGCTCGAGGGATGGAGTTCAGGGGCGTCCAGAGGGTTTCAGATAAAAACTACAGGAGGAGACAAACACGGCAACGTCCGACAACTGCTATGGCGGATTTTAAAACATTTTGACCCACCAAATCAGGGCCAAAATGAGGCTAAAATGCAGCTACATTATTTAAAATCACAAACCTTTACACATTATTACGCTTGTGTCACCACAGGCAAAACTCATCGGTCTCTTAACTTAGAAACTTTCACCTGGAAACAAAGAAAAAACACCAAATCTTCACAATGACAGGTTTAATTATTGCACTGGTTCAATGTTTCCCCGCAGAGTTATTTCAAAGGTCATTTGAAATTGTTTTCTTTTTTCTCACATCGGTGCGACAATGTCTCCACCAAAGCAGCTCCGACAGACTTTAAACTCTCCAACTTCGGACTGAACGATATTTTCAAAACCATTTCCGGGGGATTTTTCAATATCTAATTCCTAACCTGAAGTGTTGACTTTTGGATTTAAAAAAACAAGGCAAAATGTATTTTTTTTGCAGATTTTACCACTAATTTCTCTGAGTTTTTAAATGATCAAAATTGGACGGCTGAGAAACATCCTGTTAAAGTCTTCAATCAGGTGTTTCAAATGTGTCACTGATGTTGTCGTTGAAAATTGACTTGAAACAATGATATTTATGCATTTGCCTCTTCTCATAACGTTAGTGTCCGTCCAGAGAGGAGGAGAGAGGAGTTACTCAGAAAGGAGAGAGTTGAATAAACCCCCGTTATCTCCGTTTCTAGACAAAATCAGGGATTTTGATCAAAACTAGCCTCTGTTTAGCTTAGATTTCTCAGTAACCGAGGCACGTAGAATTAAACTGTTTCCATCTACGGAGAGATTAGAGTCTCACCTTTCAAACGAGCCACAGCCTGTGTCCATGGCTATAACATAGAATACGCTGTGGTGCGACAAATATCATGATAAATGGCGTGTTGGCACTCTACAGTTAAATCCCCAAAACAGCGCAGCCTCAATGTGTTAAGAATGAACAAGATCCAAAATCCCCTCTTTGTAATCAGTATATCAACAAAATAATACATTTAAACCTGGTTCGATCCATTAATCAGATTTCGTCGCCGAAAATATAAGAAATTCGGGGCACCGGCACGACCCCTCGCTGCTCCCTGGGCAGATACTCACAGACCTCACAGATCTTTATAAAAACAGATACAGAATTTATCTATCTGAAAACAGAGTGAGGAGACTTGAGAACAAAGAGGTGTGTTAAAAGTTGCAGTCGTACGTTTTGAAGCTGAGCCAGGGTGTAATTAGGAAAGAAATTGAGAATAGAAGCTTTTTAGAATCATTTTTTAGACATAAAAGGCCTTGTTTTTATGAAAATGTAAAATGACAGAAACCTTGTAACACATTTTTTCCTCATATTCATGTCAGATCTGCAGCAACAGTTTCAGATTGATATCTCTGAGTTTAAAAACTTTCCGTATTCACCTGCAGCGTCTCACCTTTGACAAAACAAGACTCAAATCAGGGACAAAATGAGGCTAAAATGCAGCTAAATCAAGTAAGTAAGTCGAGGCAATAGGCAAAAAAAAAAACATCTTTAAGTTTAATTCTGTAAAGTAACAGAGATTATCAGGAAACCCGTTGAAACAAGACGTTGTGCATTTCAAAAGCTTCAAAATGTCTTACTTTTGCAGCTTTAGAAAGTACAACAAGGAGTAAAAAGTCTTACAAAGAAGATAATCCTAAACTTAAATGTAGTCACTGGAGCCACTTGAATTAAAAACAGACCTGGTTTATGTTTATATTTCACAGAATTGACATTATCCATAATCATAAAAGGACATTTCTGTGCATTAGTGATGATGAAGTGGAAAAGTCCCGTCGTTTCTGCGTCTGTGCAGCTGCAGAAACTGAAAAGGGTTAAATGAGGAGAAGAACTGGCTTTTTCTCTAATTTCTCCTAATTTGATGCAGAGTCTGATAGTGAAGTGGGTCGAAGGCCGGAAAATCGCTGCGAGGAGCTGATTGTGATCTGAGATGTGAGGATTTCAGATTAAAAACCCTCTGCAGAAAGTGGGAAAACCAATAAACAAAAGGTTTCACTGTGGACTGAGTGGATTTGACAGAAGCTGCAACACTGTCTGGACTGTGGGATGATGTCGGTGATGTTAGTGCTCCTGTCCGGTCAATAGGGAAACTTTTTAAACTCAGAGATATCAATTTGAAAGTTTGTCTGCAGATCACTGACATAAATATGAGAGGAAAATGTATTACAAGTTTTCTGTCATTTTATGTTTTCATATTAAAATACGACGTTTATGCCTGAAAATGCCAAAAAATCCCCTTATTATTGATACCTCTACATCAATAATAAGGGTAATATAAAAAAAAAATTGTATTATTGAAATATAAAAAATCTGGATAGAGGAGCCAGGTTTAACTGTATGGTTTTATTTCATTGACAAGATTATTTATAAAGACCTTTTCAAGGGGGATTTTTGATTTCTTGCTGTTTTTAAATGGAACAATTTTGCCTTGTTTGTTAAAATGGGGCCGTGGGAACCCAGGGTGCTGAGGGCGCTGCAGCACCCCCTGGTGGACAGTTTGTGAACTGCAGGCAATATCAACCCCTTAACTCCCACCTGAACCGAGCACATTTTCTCCAGCTTTACCCCAGTCCAAAAGCTTCTGGAAAAAAGGTGTGAAAATAGCAACAAAAGTGAGATGAAAACAAGGATGGAAATGTGAAAAAAGTGAGAAAACATTGACGAAAAAGTGACAAAACATTTGACCAAAAAAATGCGAATAATTTGACGAAAAAGTGACAAAAAATTGACAAAAAAGTGAGAAAAATTTGGCGAAAAATTTAGAAAAAATTGACGAAAAAGTGATAAGAATTTGACAAAAAATGCGAATAATTTGGCGAAAAAGTGACAAAAAAGTTACAAAAAATGACAAAAATGGACAAAAAATTGAGAAAAAATGGACGAAAAATTGACAAAAATTTGACAAAAAATTGAGAAAAATTTGACAAAAAAATGCGAATAATTTGACGAAAAAGTGACAAAAAATTTACCAAAATTTGACAAAAATGAGATGACTGCCCAACAAAAAAAGTGAGGAAAAAAAAATCTGATGTGAGGAAAAAGATCAATTTAGTTTTGTAGGTCAAGCTGAACTGGAGAAAATGCTCTCGGTTCAGGCGGGAGTTAAGAGGTTAATAAATAGGATTTATGCACAGAAAAAGTATTTTGGGGGTAAATTTTGTCCCTCAGCGCCCCCTAACTAAAATATCTTCCCACAGCTCTGTTCAAAAATCCCTCTGGAATAAGCTTCAAAATATTGTTAAGTCCAAGGCTGTAAAGTTTTTAAGTCTGTAGGAGCGACTAAAGTGGAGATATTGTGGCACCAATGTGAGAAAGATTAAAGTTTCCCTGTAAGATCAATGGAGAGACATTGAATCAGTGCAATAATTAAACATGTTATTGTGAAGCTTTGGTGTTTTTTTGTTTCCAGGTGTAAGTTTATGAGTTTAAAACCTCTTTCAAAATAAAGAAAGAGAAAAAAAAGTATATTGTGCCTCCCCTTAAAATGCCCCCGGTCAAAACTCTGCAGACCTACCAAAGGAGAGAGCTCAGATCAGGGGGTCAAACATTCGTCCCACAGGCCGAGATGGTTCAATCCGGCCCCTGTAGAGAATTTTATGTAAAAAAAAAAAAAGTACATCTCTCGCCCATTCCTGTGCGGAGTTATGAATGTGTAAAGAATAACCAGAATGCTCATTGTAGCCACTAGGGGGCATTACATTTAAAAAAAGGATAGAGTTCCACACGTGTCCAGCAGAGGGCACTGACATAATAAGAGCTCAGGATGTGAACAACACATTATACTGCCACATGGTAAATGGACAGTCTGCCCCAGGGCGGCCGTGGCTTCAATAACAGGTGGAGTAAATGAATAATGACTATGTAGTACTTTGAGGAACTTGTGACACAGGCTTGTAAAGTGCAATACAAGTGTAAGACGTTGTTATTAATGAAGCTACAGTCAAGTTGGGGCTTTGACCAAATCACAGCTTATCATTACTAATTTATCGGAAGAAATTTCTCTATTATATGTTTGTTTGGGGTTATCGATATATTTAATTTGATTTTACAGTGTGTTCTTTTTAATATGACTCTGAAAGGATTTTATCTGCACTCACCGCTTATACTTGTGTTAATTAATGAGTATTTTGGCATTTCGTGGATTGATTTGATCTGCCGTGTGAGTTCTGAGACTCTGCTCCAGCTCGTTGTCCCGAAAACAAAGCTGTTCAGTTGTTGGCCCCAAACTCTGGAACGCTCGTCCTCCGCCTCACGTTAACACAGCGCCCTCTGTTGGTGCTTTTAAGTCCTGTTTAAAAACAAGGCTATACTCGCACTGTCAACACGTGGTCCTCTGACTGTGTTTTATTCATTTTAATTATATGTATTTGTCCCATTGTGTTAGATTCATTCAAGTTTTATAGTATTTACACTGCAAAAAAAAAGTCACATTGAAATTAGTACTTTCATTTGAGAGTCTGATTTCCAGAGATCTGTCCATGGAGTAAGATATTTATACTTGTATTAAGATAAAACAACTACAACAGTTTTATTTCATTAACATTTTTTATCTAGTTTTGAGTGGGTTGATTCTACTTATTTCATTTTTGCAGTGTATGTCTCTATTTATTCTGTTTTTAATCTTATTTAAATATATTTTTTTCCATTGTTGATTATTACTCATTTTCCCGAAAACAATTCTTTTGCAAATCAAATCTTTTACTCATTTTATTGTTTTTAATCATATATTTATTTACTCCATGGCGTTAGATTCATTCGTGTTTTACAGTATTTACACTGCAAAAAAGTCACTTTGAAATAAGTACTTTTGTCCTTGATTTGAGAGTCTAATTTCAAGAAATCTGTCCATGGCGCGAGGAATTTATACTTGTGTTAAGATAAGAAACTACAACAGTTTTATTTCATGAAGAATTTTGATCTAGTTTGGAGTGGGTTGATTCTACTTATTCCAGTTTTGCAGTGTATGTCTCTATTTATTCTGTTTTTAATCTTATTTATATATATTTTTTCCCATTGTTGATTATTACTCATTTTCCTGAAGACAATTCTTTTGCAAATCAAATCTTTTATTAATTTTGTTGTTTTTAATTATCTATTTATTATTCCATGGCGTTAGATTCATTCAAGGTTTACAGTATTTACACTGCAAAAAAGTCACCTTGAAAAAAGTACTTTTGTCTTTGATTTGAGAGTCTTATTTCGAGAGATCTGTCCATGGGGTAAGATATTTATACCTGTATTTAGACAAAACAACTACAACAGATTTATTTAATTAAGATTTTTTAACTAGTTTTGAGTTGGTTGATTTTACTTCTGCCATTTTTGCAGTGTATGTCTCTATTTATTCTGTTTTTAATATTATTTAAATCTTTTTTCCCATTGTTGATTATTGCTCATTGTCCCGAAAACATTTTTTTTTCAAATCAAATCTTTTATTCATTTTGTTGTTTTTAATTATATATTTATTTATTCCATGGTGTTGGATTCATTCAAGTTTTATAGTATTTACACTGCAAAAAAGTCACCTTGAAATAAGTACTTTTGTCCTTGATGAGAGATTTCGAGAGATCTGTCCATGGGGTAAGACATTTATACTTGTATTAAGACAAAACAACTACAACAGATTTATTTCATGAAGAATTTTGATCTAGTTTTGAGTGGGTTGATTTTACTTCTTCCATTTTTGCAGTGTATGTCTCTATTTATTCTGTTTTTAACCTTATTTAAAAAATAAAAACAATTCCATTGTTGATTATTACTAATTTTCCCGAAGACAGTTATTTTGCAAATCAAATCTTTTATTCATTTTGTTGTTTTCAATCATATATTTATTTATTCCATGGCGTTGGATTCATTCGTGTTTTATAGTATTTACACTGCAAAAAAAAAGTCACCTTGAATTTAATACTTTTGTCCTTGATTTGGGCAAGATATTTATACCTGTATTTAGACAAAACAACTACTACTTTCCATTGTTGATTGACTTTTTTTTTAGATTTGGTGCATGTTTGTTGTTTGTGCAGCAGTTTGAGGCCTTTGTGTTGGTAAAACTTGCCATACAAATATAAGTAGAATGGACTTAATATCTTTGTCTTTTTTACAGTGCAGTAGATCCTTTGTTTTAGATATGTGCTTTTCAGAGCCTGGAGAACAAGCTTTGAAACTATGAGTATTAATGAGAAGCTGGAAATAACTGCTCCATTGTGTTGTAAAATATACATATATAAAACAAACCATTATAAAACCGTGGGCTGTGCCGCGGAGTCGGAGGCTGTAGATTGAATGAATTCCTTTGTTTCTTGTTTTTTGTCACAATCAAGGTGACGTTTTTGCCTTTTGTCCGAGCGTCAGTGACGGCCTCCTGCAGAACCTCATGAAGGGGGTTTTTATGGTGATTGAGAGACTCGTGCAGAGCTTTTGTGGAGCGGTGTGATTTCAGGCGGAAATGCGGAAAATTAAATGCATGTGATTACTCAGAGTTACAGAAGAGAAGTTTTCTGTCACAAAGAAATTGACGTACTTGAAATGAACACTTTAGAATCATGAAGGTGTTGCTTTTGTGGAAGATTAGGATGAACTGGTTCAGCTCGATGGCAGAGGTGGTCAGTGTAAGATAAATGTACGCTGCTGCGGGTTTATGGGTAATGAAACAAGCCTGTATCTTCTATAACGTCTCGATTTGATTATTTATTTAACTTTATTTAACTGAGCCGCAAAGTTCTTATTCCTGAACAGATTTGTCCTTTCGGTAACACTTTATAATTACTACACCTTATTTAGCCTTAATAAATGATGAGCTGAAACTGAATTAATTATCAGTTAAAGGCGCTAGATGCAAGTTAGCCATTTTATACTCACTACTGCCACCTCAGGTCATACGTGTAACTGCAGCTTCTATATTAAAGCGGGGGTATTATGCTTTTTTCAATCACATAGTCTATATCACACTACAATGATGACGAAACCTTCTGTTGGTCTGTAAATGCAGTAAATTAGAATAACTGCCTTGTATAAAATGTCTCTCTCAAAATGGCTGTAGTGAATGTCTTGAAATAGGCCTCTGTCTCTTTAAGAACCTCTGACTCTTTCCGACACGCCCCCTCCACACGCTGTCTGTGGCATCAGTGGGGAGGGGGTTCTGCTGAGGAGCAGTGGTTGGTTACTCGGCTGGTGACCAAAGCTCGGAGGCGTCTCCAGGAGGTGGGGGCGTTCCTAGGAGGACTCAGGCAAACCTATCCCTAAAATGGCCGCCATCAGAATTTTTACAGATTACTCAAAAATACGGGAATGTGCCAAGGCAACACTTCAGGCATGTTTTTAATGAGGGAGTGACATAATAACATGATGTAAAGCTTGAAAAAGTCGATTTTGCATAATACCCCCCCTTTAAATTTTACCCAATAAATCAAATTTAAATAGAAGCATTTATTTTATGACAGATATTTTCCTCATTGAAAAATTCCTCATAAATGTACAAATGTGTGAAGCTCACCCCTCCTGAGATATGACTGTAAACTTTACTGGGAGTGAATCTCCAGCTCGTCTCCATGGAGATGTGACGAAAGGCGGTAGAATATGGGATTTAAACAGGTTGGTTTCTCATCCAAATCCATTATTTTATTACACACTGCACTAACGGCATTTTCTTTGTCATTAGGAGCATGTTTTGTTTTATTGTATAGTCCAAAATATTGCGCGGTGTACCTTTAATTTTAACAGTTTTAAACTCTGTATAGTCCCTTTAAGTAATACTCTCATTTAATAACTACTTAACAATAAGAACTATTCATTATGAGTTGGGAATTAACTGCACTAGTTAAGTCAGGGGTGTCAAACTCATTTTGGGTCACGGGCCACAGATAATAAAGAAAATGTTTCCGATAAATGAATAATAATAAGCTGTGATTTGGTTAAAGCCCAAACTTAACTGTAGCTTCATTAATAACACCAGCTTACACTTGTATTGCACTTTACAAGCCTGTGTCACAAGTTCCTCAAAGTACTACATAGTCATTATTCATTCACTCCACACTCGCCCTGGGGCAGACTGACCATTCACCACGTGGCTATAATGTGTTGTTCATATCCTGAGCTGTTGTTATGTCAGTGCCCTCTGCTGGACACGTGTGGAACTCTTTACTTTTTTTAAATGTAATGCCCCCTAGTGGCTGGAATGAGCACTCTGGTTATTCTTTAACCTCTTACCACCCGCCTAAACCAAATGCATTCTGTCCTCTTTTGGCTGTGTAGCACCTCATTTGAAAGCTAAGACCCACAAAACTGATCTTTTTCCTCGCGTTGTTGCTGTGTTGTGTCACCTTTTGTATGTTTTTTTTTCTTTCTTTTTTTTTTCATTTTTGTCACATTTTTGTGACATTTTTGTGACATTTTTTTGACAGTTTTGTGACATTTTTGGTTGAGTTTTTTGTCACTTTTTGTTGAATTTTTGTCACATTTTTGTTGAATTTTTGTCACATTTTTGTTGAGTTTTTGTCACTCTTTGGTTGAATTTTTGTCATATTTTTGTTGCGTTTACATCCTTGCTTTCTTCTTATTCTTGGTGTTTTTTCCCAAGAAGCTTTTTGATTAGGGTAAAGCCAAACTTTTTTTTTTTTACATACTCTGGAATTTACAGGCTACAGGGCAGGGGCCGGATTAAATCATTCGCGGGCCGGATCCGCGGGCCGTACGTTTTTGACACCCCTGGGTTAAGTAGATACTAAGTGTTAGTCACACTTAACTAATTAATTGTTCATGATAAAATAAGTGTTAATTAACCATTTATTAAGGTGGAGTTAATATAAAGTGTTACCAAGACTCTAGTACTTTCCCTTAAATTTAGTCGAAATGTAAAGCAAACCTCACCCATCAGGATTATTTTTTCACAAATGAGGACTTACAGCATACTTTTATAGTTTCCCTACAACAAGACAAAAGGCAGGTCTTTCTTTTAGGGCCTTTAAGTAACGATGAGTCCGAGAAGCTGTTTTTGAGAAGTACTTTACCGTAGTGTCTTGTCCCGTGTGTGTCCAGTCCCGGAGCGGTCAGGGGGCATCGTGATCTACACCGGCTGGGAGAGGCACGCCCTGGTCGGGTCTGACGTGCGGCTCTCCTGCTCCTTCTTCTCCTGGAGGTGGACCTCGGAGGACGTCACCTTCTCATGGACCTACAGGCCGGACGGGTCCCGGGACAGCATCTCGGTAAGACGCAGAGTAAACCCGACACACTCTCTCTGGAGCACGTTTGACAAAGCAGAGCAGCTTCACATGGATCGAAACAGTTGAGATTTTAACGTTTCTCTGAGTTTTTAAATGGTTAAAATCGGTCCTAGGACGACTGAGAAACATCCTGTTAAAGTCTTCAATCCGAGAACCAGACTGTTTAAATACACATGCCATAAAAAGAGATCGATAACACGCAGAGATATTTAGGAATTTGACCTCTTCCCATAACGTTAGTGCCAGAGCGGAGAGAGGAGTTAATCAGAAAGGAGAGTGTCAATTTCCAGAAAAAAATCAGTGATTTTGATCAAAACTAGCCTCTGTTTAGCTTAGGATTTCTCAGGGACCGAGGCACGTAGAATTAAACTGTTTTCACCTATTGAGAGCTTAGAGTCTTACCTTTCAAACTAGGGTGAAAGGTGTCCAGAGCTTTAAAGGGATATTTCAGGATTTTTGACATAGGGCCTCATTTTCTAGTTATCCAGAGTGTTGCTGATTTCTGGAGATATTATTTTTTTGTAATTCATGCAGTTCTTATACTTGAAGAGTTTCGTGGCGCTAGGCTAGTGCAAGGCTAGTGCATTTCTATGGTATCAGCTAGCCTGCATTAAAAACAGTCTGACCCGCTCCACAGAGCACCTGAGGCAAATCACTTATAACACCAGACTAACCATATAAATGTCTGTGTCCGTAGAATAATGTTTGGAATATAACTGACCTGCATCACATGAATGATCGCATTTTGAGGGACTATTTTCTAGCAGATCACTCCGCCGCTGTGTAGCTTATACAACCACAAAGCTGATGCTGCTCAAATATAAGGTATTTTAAATACAAAATGGTTAAAATTATTCTATGGACACAGACATTTATATGGTTAGTCTGGTGTTATAAGTGATTTGCCTCAGGTGCTCTGTGGAGCGGGTCAGACATATTTTAATGCAGGCTAGCTGATACCAAAGAAATGCATTAGCCTTGCACTAGCCTAGCACCACGAAACTCTTCAAATATAAGAACTGAATGAATTACAAAAGAAAATATCTCCAGAAATCAGCAACACTCTGGATAACTAGGAAATGAGGCCCTTTGTCAAAAATCCTGAAATATCCCTTTAACATAGAATATGCTGTTGTGCTAAAATATCATTAAAAATGGTAAGGATTGTTGGCTCTACAGCGAAATCCCCAAAACAGCCTCAAATGTGGACAGGATTATTTGGAGAAAGTTGACATTTCTAATTAATTCCAACATTTCTTTGTTCGAGTCTTTGATGTACAATGAAACTGTGAACATCAACAAATGTAAGACCTTTAAGACCCCTCTCGCTTGGGTTTAGTCATAAACGTCCTCAACTCAAACCACCCAGTCTTGTCAACAATTTGCTTACAATCTCTGCTTAAGTAACAAGTTCCAAATGCTCTTGTCTTGTACTCAGCAATATTGTGAACGTTTCTCCGTTGGGACTTTTAATTATTTAACCCCTGCCTGATTTATTGAGTTTAAAACCCCATAAAAACTAAGCAACTATAGATTTTTCACTATTTCACTATTCAAGAGCTTAACAGTAGCCCCTCTGAACAAGTCTTTGTAAATTATATGTCAACTATCAGCCATTTTTCCCACATAAAGTGAATTTTTTCCCTCCCTAAGTCAGTAAGTCAGTATTAATATATATAGTTAGGTACAAAACTGAATCTCTCCTCACCTTTGGTCGTGGAAATGACACCAGCCACTAGGGGGAGTCAAGAGTCGTCCTGGTGCAACTATGGATCGCCCCTGTTTTTGTTATGGGGCTGTTTTCAGAGTCAGTCAATAGTAATTAAAGCTATTCAGCCCCGAGAGACGCAGCAACGGAGCGAAAGGCTAAAGACGAATTAGCCCCGGAGTGTCTTATAAAACTAATCTTCAAGTATCGTGGAGTCAGCAGTTAATCATTTTACTTCTACGGCGCAATAACTGCAGAGCAAAACAAACGGCAAACTTCGTTAAAAGTGCAGAAATATTAACAGACCTTTTATCGTCAAGGGATTTCTTTTAAATTTGTTGAAAATCATGCTACCGTTGAATGTGTAATTTGTGATCATTGGCGAAAAAGCTTTAAAGTGCACATGACACATTAGACGCAATTATTGCCAAAACATAGTTAACGCAATTATATTTAACATTTTGCTAAAGATCGTCCCCATTTTTCTTTAGTTTGGCCATTTTTGTGATGTTTATAGTTTCACTTCCTTATTGGACACTGACAGGAAGTGACATATATAGAGGCAAACCATGTTAAGTCAAAAGGAAATGAGTCAAACTGCTCTGAACTTTACCTTTGTCAATGTCACTTCCTGTCAGCAGCTTAAAAATTCAAATAAAATAACTTTTCTTCATTAAAACTGCTCCTTCAATGAAATAAAATGATGCCACTGATGATCATATTTTCAAAAGCTTTCAAACCTGTCATAGGCACTTTAAATAAGCATAAAAAAGCTAAAATGATAAAACACAGGCTGTATCCGAATGTCCACACTATCCCCCATATAGTGACTATATAGAGGTCACGCCATTTTGTAGGGGTGTCCGAATGTCCAGAGAGAAAAAAGTAGGGCACTCGAAATTTCCCACAATGCATCTCGGAAAGTAGTGAGCATCGATGGTCACTAAACAGGTCTCAATATAGACCACAATGCATTGCGAGAGTCGGAGAAGAGCCTGACAGCGACAGGTCTTTGAACTAAACAACACGACTGAAGTAAATCAGCTGTTTCAGTCGTGCGTTTGTATTTGTCATGAATAAACGACTTCAATATAAACGGTTACGGTGAAAAGATGCTAACGTTAGCTGCTAACTTTTAGCTGGAGCTGTTAAATGACCGATAGCTTCCTTCTCTCGAATAATCCAAGCCATTCCTGTAAAATCCAAGTTAAATATAAAGTATCTGACTCGTATTAATCCATAAATATTCCACTGTCTCTGAGTTTGTTTTTTATCACAGAGATACATTATTCCCGGAGTTTAGCGAACTTTTAGCAGATGTAGTCACTCAACCTGCTGTCTTTTGAGCTAACGCTGGAGAGTTTTTTTTTTTTTTTTTGTGATGATGGTTTTAATTTGAATTTAAATGTCAAATAAAACGCCTGTAAAAGTGTCAAAACAATCGTTCTGTTTCATAAAATAAACGTTTGTAACAATAAATAAATTCAGATTTTAAAAAAAAAACACATCTGCTCGCCGCGGAGAAAGTAGTGGCTTGTGTCCGAATCGCCAACAGAACCAGTGACTATATAGTGCGGGCCTATGTAGTGAATGACGGGTCAGGGACTAGGGTGGACATTCGGGTACTGCCACAGATAACATTAAAACGTTAAAATTAACAGACTCAGGAAGTGCTTCTATACTTTTCAGTTCATAAATATTTAAAGAAAGGCTATAATAATATCATGTATCTACCTTTTCTTTTTGTTAGCATTAATCTCAGACATTTCTCTCGCAGTTATGTGACTCCGATGACGAGTCAACGACAGCTCACACTGAGGTCAAGAAAGAAACGCTGAATTATGAATATATTTTCTACTAAATAAAGATACAGAGACACGGAGAGCAACGTGGTTCAACAGCCCAGAAATACTTAGAAAACGGACAATACAGACGGCATCTCTGGAATCGCCCATATATGTTTGAAAACAGTTAAGGGGGAAAACAAATTGGAGAAAAATCTAAACTTTCTCTAATTATTTAAAAACTACTTTAACAAATGCTGAATTATGAATATAGTTTTCCACTAAATAAAGATACAAAGACATGGAGAGGAGCAAAGTGGTTTAACAGCCCATAAACACATACATAACGGAGAACATGTTAGCAATGTGCTAATGCTAACGCTAGCTACAACTGCCGTTTTTTTTCGCTTCTACTGAACAATCTGCTGTGAATAAACATCCATATGGACCCGATTTAGACTTGACCAGTGTTAATTTCGTCGCCTAAAATATTTTGTCTTAATTTTAGTTAAAGTGATATTTTTGACGACTAAAATTGGACTAAAACTAAATTAAACGTTTCTCATGAGACTAAAACTATGACTAAAATGTCCAGATATTTTAGTCGACTAAAATAAGACTAAATAAAAATGGAAAGGAGAGACTAAAATCATCCAAACTTATATTGAGCGTCTGAAAGAGCCTCAGATCATTTAAATTCACTGCCAAAGGATCAGCTCTGAGCTTTGTTTATGTGGAGCAGAAACATGAAGCAGAGGAACAAGATTAAATATGATTATAATGAATATTATCAAAGCAAAGTCGACTAAATTCGTCTTAAATTTAGTCGACTAAAACTAGACTAAAATCGAATTACATTTTCGTCAAAAGACTAAAACTAAATTAAAATATGTTGTCAAAATTAACACTGGACTTGACTTTATTTGTATGTGATAAATAAGTTCATATTCCACCAGAAAGCGGCTAAAAAGAGTGAAAAATGTAGAAAAACGTTAGAATGTTGAAAGTACCTCTTTTCCTCCTTTTTCCCGCTTTGTTTTCCCTCTGGCAGCTTCGAACGTGACCATTTGTGGTTCATTACGCTTCCTTCAAACTGAAATTTAGATTTGATTGTGATTACTTGTACAGCTCTAGGTATAAATTGATTTGTTATTTTCTTCCTCTTGATTTGATTTGATTATAAGTACTGCACTAGCTAACAAATTCTAGGTTTTTAGACTCTTACAGTTTCCATAAATGCAGGTAAATTGCTATATTTTTATGAGAACCATCTAAAATTGAAACGTGTCCGTCCAAGAATCCATCTCTTACTCCTCTCTGACCTGGAGGCACAGATTGACGTCAGGGCGGATAAAGCTTGACCCTTTAAAGTGACCACATCGGGGGCTTATCTGCTCCCGTCGCCTCCCCATCTCTGTCATCTCCCCGTGGATCAGTCCGGATGCCCTCCCCGGAGTCCCCGTCGGGTCTAATCTCCCAGGACTCATTCCCCTCGCCCCGGAGTCCGCCAGCTTTCATCCGGACCCTCGCCGCGCCCCCCCCGTTTTCAGATCCCGTCTCTTCTGTATCTCTGCGTGTGAGTTTCCACGGCACGTTTGTCGAACACCGGGCGACTTTCAGATTCAGACGCGGTTCAGGTCGTATCGGGAGTCGAATCTGCAAATCCGAGACCAGAAAGATGGGACAGAAATGCTTTTTAGTGAAATATATGCACCATGTCATCCTGTATTATGAAGAGAGCAGTTGTTCTCGAACGATTAATAAAACATTCAACCTTCCAAGCACTTCTTATGACTAAGAAGTGAACTGTCATGTCTAAACCAGTCATGATACCTAACCGGAATGGATTACTAAGAAGAGATGAAATGACTGCTAATAAAAGTGAACTTAACTTGACCTTTACACTGCGTTCCAAATTATTATGCAAATTTGATTCAGAGCACACTTGGGTTTGGGCAGATAAAGGCACAATATGGACGGTTTCTGCCAGACAAATACATCGGATTAAGAGAACAGATGCTACAAAACAGCAGACAGGTACTTGAAGCTGCTGGTGCCTCTGGAGTCTCCCGAACATCAAGGTGTAGGACCCTCCAGAGGCTGCAGTTGTGCATAAACCTTCTATCCGGCCTCCCC